>NC_084595.1:40687264-40692264 GCF_033807715.1 Cololabis saira | reverse complement strand
CCAGGGCTTATAATGGTTACCAGGACAACCACCCACCTGGCTGATTGACAGGCTAATCATGACGTAACAAAAAGGGGGTATGACAACTCATATTCAGCTAAATAAATAAAACAATAAATCAAAGTATTTTGGCTCCAACACACCGGCCCCTAATTGAGAACTGCAGGAAGCCGTGAACAATTCAACTTAATATACACAATGGAGCCAATATTTATACAAAAAACTAAAAACAAAACAATCCTCTCGTAGAGTTTTAAGTGTCTGCTGTTTGAATCAAGCAGAGCTTGGTTCCTGGTCTGACCAGTTACTGGTTCTGGTCTTTGATTCTCTGTTGGATGATGTCTTCAAGTTGTAGTGTGGTTTCTTCAGTGATGGCGGGAGTCATCCTTGCTGTCTGCTCAAACCCCACATCTTCCTCAAGCATGCTGTTCTCAGGACGGGTCTGCGCCGTCACCTCTCCCGACAGCTGCCACGGCTTTTGTGTGAGAGCTGCTTTCTTCAGCTCCTCCATCTTCTGACACATCTTTTCTTGCCGCTTCTCAAATGAAGACTTTACTTCAGGCTTGTCTGTGGCTGGTGCTTTTCCTCCAAAACTGTCCTCCATATCATCATCATCATCATCATCATCATCATCATCATCATCATCAGAAGGCAGGTCCTGAAAATAGTCCAATTCATCCTTGAGCTTCCTGGTGAAGTTTCTGTCAATTTCCTTTCGGCCCCATTTTCCCTTCCCCCCAAAGGGATCAACGCGGAAAACCTCAATGTAACGACCCCCTATGTAGTCTTTATTCTTCTTCTTAGCCACTTCTTCTTCAGAGCGTAAATCCACAGAGACGCAACCTGTTCTATTCCCACTTTCATTCTTGCCTATCCTGACTGCTACAGGCTTCAGCATGAATTCTCTGATTTGTTGCTTTTTAACACTGAACGGGACTCTTCTGAGCTTCACTGTGAAACCTGTCGTCGGCTCCGTCTCCTGTTTGGCCGTTTTCTTCACTTTGCTCTGCTTCTTATCAGCGGCAGGTTTAGGCCCAATCCCAATTCTCCTTCACTCGCCCTTCTTTTCTCCACTCGCACTTCTTTTCTTCCCTAAGCCCTAAAAAAGAAGGGGGAGATTTTAGGGCACTTGAGATCTAGGGCACTTGGCCCAGGTGCCTGTCCCAATTCTCCCCCTACCCCTTGTTTTCATCCCTACCCTGATACGGAAGCAGAGAGCCAAAAGCTGTTTTAATTTCAGCTGTAGCGCTGTTAATATGGCACTTTATTAAGTTTTAATATTTTTTCAGGTATAATGGTAACCTTAAGATCCCCAACCGGGGCTCAGTTTATCCAAATAACGCCTGTTAAGAAATTTGACCCGATGTTTTCGGAGATGAGAAGAGCCGCCGCCCCCGGGGAGCAGCCTCAGCTCACAGCCCGAGAACAGACGTGTCCGCCGGGTGAAGCTGCTGCGTCGCCCCGGGAGAGACACTCTCTCCCGGGACGCAGCTCTGTTGAGAATCACGCCGGGTGAAATAAATCATTTAGGAATATGTTGGTTTAATAGATGAAATCTAACAGTTGTAGCTACGCCTGTTAAGAAATTTGCTCCGAAATTTAGAGATTTCTGTCTGCCGGGTCCGGAGCTTGGGTCCGCGTTAAATCGACGCAGAGCCTACGGCGTAGGTTGCGTAACCTCCGCCGTAGGATCTGCGTTGGTGTAACGCGGAACCATAAATCCCTTTATTCTGGCGTGATCTTCTACAACTTTATCTGAAAGTGTTTAAATTACCCAGATAACAGCTGGATTACTTTGTGGTTTCTGAAGACTATTATATCAGAAACATCCAAAACAAATCTGACGAGTCACAGGATTATTTCTCTCTATTTCTCTGAGACCAGTCTGCCTGTTTGCCTTCGGTCGGCGAGTCAAATCGACGCAGAGCCTCTTTTTTTCATACCCCCTCGCTCGCCAAGTCAGCATCTGAAATCCCTCGATTTGAAGGGGCTATTCTCAGCCCCTAGCCCTCGTTATGCCCCCTCCCCCTAGGTGAAAAGAGGAATTGGGACACCACTACCTTCACGGGAACGCGCAAAAGTTAGGGTTAGGGAAGAAAAGGAGGGCGAGGGGGAGTATTGGGACGCACCCTTAGTCTTTGAGATGGTTTCTCTGTCACTGCTCTCATAGGCACTATCCGGTTGCTGAACAAGATCGCCATCCTCTTCTTCATCATCACCGTCATTCATCTCATCCGCCTCCTCTTTGGTGTCCTCTGATGACTTCTTATTAAAGTCATGGTTCAGGTGTGTTATGGAGGTCCTGTTGACACTAACACTTTCATGCTGCTCACTGTAGCTGGAAAGGGGACCATTAACGACCCACCCCAATAGGGTCTTAATGGCGTATGGCCCACTGCCACGACTGTTCACAACTTCCCACGGTTCAAGTAGTTTAGAGGCATTGGTACCAATCAATAGCTCAACGTCAGCTTGAATGTGTGGGAGAACAACCCCATTCAAATATGGCCACTTAGCCAGCTCCTCTTCTTTAATCAGGTTTCTGGTTGTCACAGGCATTTTATTTTGGGTGTAAACCTTGGGCAGGCCGTAGAACTGTTCTCCAGTGAGGCTTGAGATTTCCAAGTCTGTCAGGATGTAGCTGGAGACAGATGCCTTTGGGCCCATGGTGAGAAGGCTGATTTTTGCTTTCCTCCCACTCAAATTCAATTTTTCCATTAGCGTTTCAGAACAAAATGTGTCTGTGCTGCCAGGATCAAGGAATGCATAAGTTTTAATTATTTTGTCCCCCATGCTGGACTTCACTTGTACAGGTAGGATGGATTGAATGCCATTGCTGTCACCGGCCCCTGTTTGTCCACAAGAGACTTGTGTGTTGCTCACTGATGATTTCTTTGGCTGGTTTGTGTTGCTTGCTCTCTCTTTAAAGTCAATATGAAGAAGACTGGGATGTGTTTTATTGCACATTTTGCAAGTCAAACGTTTGTCACAATGTTTGCTCATGTGTCCACCACAAAGGCAGCCAAAACAGATTCCTTTTTGCTTTATAAAGGACACTTTGTCCCTGTGGGATTTCTTCTCCATCTGTGGACATTTATCCAGAGTGTGATTTTTTGAGCAGCATACACAAGCGTTGGTGGTGTGAGCAGATGTGTTACTTTGCTTGGGACTTGGTGGAGATCCGGTTTGGTCTTTAACTTCAGGTTGAGAGGTTTCAATAGTAGTGGCAAAACTGTCTCCCTTGTACATGGGCTTGCCTTGTGACTTCATTCCTTTGACCGGCCTTACTGTGCTTTGTGAGGTATTTTGGATGTCACCAAAGACTGGATCCGACTGGATTTTGGAAATGACCGTTTTCATGTTTGTGGGCATGTCAAGTTCTCTCATATACTGTATTGTTTCCATGGCATTACAACACTGACGAAGGAAAAGTGAGTAAGCTTGAAGGGATTTGGGATCTTCAGATTTCAACACTGGCCACTGGAGCACCTTCTCCAGGTATGCTGCTGTGATCTTATAAGCATCTCCAAAGTGTTGCTCAAGGAGCAGTCTGGCCATGTCATAGCCTCTGTCTGGTGGCATGAGTTGACAGCTGCGTACAAGCTCATTGGGCTGGCCCTTGGTGTACCTTTCCAAGTAGTACAGACAATCACCTTTGTTGGTTGTATTTCTTTCCACGCAGTGTACGAAGGCCCTGACAAAGGTTTTGAACTGTAATGGATCCCCATCAAAATATGGAATCTCCCTGGGTGGCAGTAAATGAGAGGTTTGCTGTTCCATTAGTATGGCTGTGATTTCATTTTGCTTTTGCAAAAGGTCACATACAGTTGAAGTTTCATTGGGTTGAGAAGAAATTTGAGGCTTTGTCACAGCATGGTTAAGGTAAGTAGTGGGTTCATTGGCCGGTGCTGCATTCCATGGTAAGTATTGTTGGTCAGATGGATTATTGGATGGTGGTGGTTGTTCTTGTTGAGGTGGTTGTTGCGTTTGTATGCAGGCTTGCTGCTGCAGTGGTTCTATTTGAGTTGGAGTAGGTGTTTGGATAGACGGTACGGATGGTACATACTCTCTGGCTAGGGGGTTGAATGAGACTGAAGGTTCTTTTGGTCTGGCTCCTTTCCTATAATACGAGTCCATTCCATCAGAGTGTGTCCGTGAAGGGGTTGGACTAGGAGATTGTAAAACTGCTATTTTGGCATTTGCAGCTGCCAGTTGTACATCCATTTCCATTTTCTCCTTTTTCTTTCTTAACGTTTCCCTTTTTTGTGACATTTCCCTGTGCAGCCTTTCCTCCTCTTCCTCAATGGCATGCTTTTCTTGTAGTGCTGCAGCACGTATGGCTAGGGCAGCTCTCTCTGCCTCTGCCTGCCTGCGAGCTGATGAGGTGCTGGACCTGCTGGACCTGCTTGTTGCAGACCTGGTGTGACTTTGATGAGTGGATTTTCTGCTTTCAACATTTGAAATGCTGTCATTGGGACAGATTTCATCCTCATCACTTTGCTGCAGAGTTTCGCTGCTTTTGGTCCATTCATTCACCTCCTCAATGAATTCATTGACGTTTATCATTTTGGCTTGGAACCATATATCATGTTTTCTCTGTTCTTCTGGAGGGATTAGTGGCAACAGAGCATTCTGTGCATCTCTAGCATCCTTGCACAGGTTAAGATATTTCCTGAATTCCTCTTGAACTTCTTGTTTGCATCCTCTTCCTCTTTGCATTAACTCTCCAATTGTTTTCTGCAAGTGGGATGCTTTGGTGAACTTAGATTTTCTATCCTTTTGCAGTGAGTCAATTTTCTCCATTAAGGCCTTGGGGGTTAATTTTATCTTTCGTTTTGTGACAACCTGTGATCCAGTCTGTGATTCATGTTCACTGTGAGCACTGCGACCTGCTGTGGTCATATCGGACTGTTTTTCAGCCTCTGAAGGTTCAACCATTATTTGCATTGCATCACCATTAAGCCGCGTTTATACTTGCAGTTCAGAACGCGTACGCGAGA
>NC_084595.1:40474764-40682264 GCF_033807715.1 Cololabis saira | reverse complement strand
TGGTGCAGGTTCATTTGGTTTCAGTTCATGATTGTTAATAAACTCTGCATCATCTGCTGTCCTCTTATGATCCCATTCATTTGATTTGTTTTTGGTGTTTCTGCAGGTTTTATATAACATTGTGGTTCTAAAAGCAGCACATCAGTGCAGCTGGTTTCAAAGTTAATTCTCAGAAACAAGAGTTAAAAATTTAGAAAAAATATAGTAATTTACTGATGTGGAAAATAAGAAATTTACTCTTACTCTTACTTTTACTTAAAGTAAATTTAAAAGCATTTACTTTTGGATACTTAAGTACCTTTAAAAGCAAGTACTTTTCTACTCTTACTCAAGTAATATTTTGACTGAGTTACTTTTACTTGTAACAGAGTAAATTTTGACCAGTAGTATTTGTACTCTTACTCAAGTACTGGGGTCGGGTACTCTGTCCACCTCTGCTACTACTACTAATAACTACTACTACTAACTACGACTACTACTGCTACTAACTACTACTGCTACTATTACTACTACTACTAATAACTACTACTAATAACTACTACTACTACTACTAACTACTACTGTCATTTAGCAGACACTTTTATCCAGAGCGACTTCCATCTGAGAGAACAATCACACCATTTCTCCCGGGGAGCAGTTAGGTTTAATGCCTTGCTAAAGGGCCCAAGATGGTTCATCTTGGTTGCCATTCCGGGGTCCTCCAGACCCAAGCCCACCTCTGTGGCCACTAGACTACCACTCCCCCACTCCTCCCTCCAAAATTACCATAAGGACTCAACTTATAGATGTGATTGTTATTTAAAGGAGCATGAGGCTCCTTTTAAGAAATGAGACTCTCTAGCGCCACCCTTCACCACGACGGCCGTCGGGGGGTACTGCAGCCAACAGCGAAGCCGGTGTGAGTACCAGATTGTATCGGGCTGAAATATTTTCCCCAGAGGTGTGCATTTTTTCCCCGCGATGGTATTTTTTTTGCCATGTTAAGCTAGGAAGGTAGTTTTTCACCATGTCTTCACATTCAAAACGTCTTTTTTGGCAATTGCGGATTAATCAGTGAGCGCTTACCGGTAGTTGACGTTACATTTTTTAAATTATATTTATATAATTTATTATGACTATTTTGCTTAGACATTTACAGATTCAACAATGAGAACATATAGAGTTTTTATATACTGTATATACTGAATAAAAACTCTACACTAACTAACTGACTGACTAATAACTAAATAAATGCTGCTGTAACTGCTGTTCACGACACAACCTTCTTTCAATGACTTCTCTCTCTCTCTCGGCTGCTGTAGTCACTCTGTTCCTGGTCTTTTCACGCAAACGGTCAAAAGCCACAAGACGGAACGTCATCACCAGTGTTGGGGAAGTTACTTTTAAAAAGTAACTAGTTATAGTTATAGTTAGTGCTGAGAAAATGTAATTAGTTACTTTACTAGTTGCTCAATTATAAAAGTAACTAGTAACTAAGTTACTTTACTTTACTTTATATACAAATATTTTTTTTTATGTAGTGGAACAATAAAACACAAGAGATATGTTTAGAAATATTGACAGGAATATTTATTGTAGCCTCAACTTGGCCTTCAAAACAAACAGTGTAGTTAGACAGTCACAGTAGTGCTGTGCAATATGAAATAAGATGTCTACACTAATTATTAGCAGCATAGTGTTAACTTAACTATACTTTTTATTTCCCTTTCTCAGTGTAACAAATATGTAAGCAGCAACTGCTCTCATTTGGGTATGTAACAAATAATTAACAACTCCATTATTTTAACAGTGTAACAATTATATGAAAAAATAAAATAAAATAAAAAATAAAATAAACTGTCAGATTGCAGCTCCTGTGCTGACCTGTTCTGACATCATAGTGACTCAGTCATGAATGATGACTCTACCCACTCACTCATTTCACCACAATGTTTTTACCGTCCTTTATCTCAATGAATTCAAAATAATGTTTACACTTCCATCCTGCAAAGCACCCGATGTCATTGTCACTGCTGTCTTCCATTGTAGCTACGCTTGGTGTCTGTTCGCCGCTCGCCGTCATCATGCACCGTTATTAGTTTGACTTCGTTTAGTGTTGTTTATGTGTGGCGGGCGGTGTGTGCGCTTGGGTGCATGCTGTGTGTGCAACCGCTTCCTGAAAGGCAAAGGCCCGCCCAACTCTGTTTCTGATTGGCTTACCCACGGAAGTTACCCAGTGTGTTAACCAATCATCATCACTTTCTCTGTAAGATTCATGTTAGTCTGAGAGCTCACTTCCATGCTCTTTTGCTGCTGCTTGTTTTGTTAGGACTAGGAGGAGGAATCGGATTGTAAAGAAACTACCGAAAATAACGGAACTAACGCAACTAACGGACCAATTTAATTCATAATAACGATAACGCCACTACCAAATGGGAAAAGTAATGCGTTACGTTAGAATTTAGAGAGAAAACTAATTTCGTTACTAACGTAACGGGAAAATACTCGTTAGGTCCCAACACTGGTCATCACGTACGGGAGACCTCCGATAAAAAAAAGCAGGTGGGAAAAAAAAGCACCGACACCGGCACGGGAGAACGGGGAGAACGCACATGCAGCGTCATGTGACGTCACATCTGCAGGACAGCGCAGGAAATTTGGGCCCGAATTGCAGCACATTTTGCAGCACACAGACTGTTCAAGGCAACGGAGAGATACACTAGAGGGATCATTATTTTTGGTTTGGAACGCTTCATCTGACATTATTACTAGAAAACTTAAAACATATACTCATTTTTTTCATAAATCCTGCCTCAATCCTGCCTCGTGCTCCTTTAAGATACACAAAATATAATTTTTTGCGAATGAATCACTTTTTACATTTTGAGCTGAATAAAAATGAGGGTCATGTGATACTATCCATCCATCCTTAAACTTTCTCTCACCCATGTTTAAGTCATGGGGGCTGCGGCCTATAGACCTGCACCTCCCTGGTCAGCTCCTGCAGCTTCTGGGAGGAATACCAGGGACCAAGGACAGTAGAGAGAAGTCATCTTTCTGGTGTGTGCTGGTTCAACTCCCGGGCCTCTGCCTGCAGGAACACGGGAAACATCCTAACCACACGCCCAAACCGCTTCAACTGGCTCCCCCAACGTGGAGGAGCAGCGACGCAATACTTTCCTGATAATGTTGAACAGCATAAAATACATATATTTAAGTATGTCTAAAAATAGATAGGAAATATAACAGATCATATATAATTAAAATGTATACTTAAGTATTCATAGTTGTCCTTTATGCCACTGCTCAACGTGATGGTTTACTGACAGTTTGAGCTATTTCATCATTTACTTACGGATGAGAAAATGAGTCATTCCCATGGAAATAGTTTTTTTTCACTTTTTATTCAGAAAAAAAGAATATAAACATGTTTCAAGTAAAAAATAACATGCTGCAGGGTAAAATACAAAATCTGAGTGTTTAATAAAATAATCTTTTAAAAAAAGAGATTCAAGTTCTAGAAGTATAAAAGTTATTCGTAGTTCCCCCTAACCTATAGAGTCTATATGTGCAAATAACATTATATTTCTTATTTTGGCCTTGTTCTATTGTTTTCTGTCTCATAGAATAATATTTGGTCAACAGCATAAAAAAAAAAATTTAAAAAAAATATCCCAATGATTGTTCAATGGCCGTATAACCACTCAGTGCTTTCTATGCCGGAGGAGGTAAACATCATAATCCTTTCAGGCAACAAAACTAAAGTCCTTTTAAAAGTCGTACTGCTCATTCGTCCTTCAGCCTCCGGGTTTTACTCAGCAGGGTGAGGGGTATCACGAAAGACGCCGCTAAGATAAGATAACAGGTTTGTGCGCTGGCGATCCAATAAACTGTGAAACAAAAAAAAAAAGTTAGAAAGAATAAAGAGAAGTAAGTAAAACAGAACCATCTCGAAAACATTTGAATTGGCTGAAACTATGTTGTAACGCTTAAAGCCACCCTATGTAGTAATGCCAGTTCTGACCACGTCCACTGACAGCACCGTGCTCGCCCTGTCTCGTAAAACCACTTTGTCCCCATCACAGTTTCCTGTGAAGGGCTGCAGCTATCGAATATTTTAGTAATCGAGTATTCTATTGAAAATTCCATGGATTAATCGAGTAATCGGATAAAACATATTTTTGTTTAGTTAAAGAGCAATTATAAATATACATAAGATGTCAGATATTAATTGATATTACTAAGACTAAATTATATAATACAGTAGGTTCATGGCTGTGCATTTAAAAACCCTGAATTTACACCAAATTCCAAATTCACCAAATTCACTGCCTTCACTCAAAAAACTAAGGATCTTATCAAGAAATGTTCTTATTTCTAACCTAAAAATGCCATTACACCTGATAACACACACTTAAAAGGTTAGGTGTTTTTCCCACGTGTTTCAATTGAACTTTCATTTAATTTTAAGTTCTAGTTAAGTTTTAAGTTAAAGTATAAGATTTTGAGTTTTGGCAGTGTTCAAAATAAACTTCTGATTCCTGCTGTATTGGAGCACATTAGGCTCCAGTGCTGCTTGTTTTATCCATCAATGACTACAGATATAAAAATTGAAAACTACCCAGTTAGCTTTATTACGTTTTTATTTTTCTGACATTTTCTGCCTTTTCTTTTAGTTAAAACTGTAGCGGGAACAGATGTTTAGAGGAACCTATGTATGTACCGGGTTAGAGGGGGAACATATAGGAGAACGGACCACAAGAATTTAGCGTGGATTGAAAATAAAAGTTAAGCACTGAGCTACATGTGTTTCCCGTCTGGGCCATTGCAGACTGCCTGAGCATGGCTTTCTTCTTTCTTCTTCCTTTACGTGCGCGGCGTCAGTGCGTTGTGCCGCATTAAACGTAGTCTTGGTGAAATACCTGCTTTGAGCTGCAAAATTAAACGATTCCTCGAGGCAGAGAAAATTCCTCCATCATTTTTTGTAATCGAATTACTCGAATTATTCGAGGAATCGTTTCAGCCCTACTTGTGATATACCGCCCCCATCTGGTCAGATGTGGTAATGCTACATAGAGTGACTTTAATTCAAGTCTAAAACGCTGCAGATGTTTAACTGATGCCCTCTCTATTTTTATCACCGGTTCCTCACCAGAGGAAGACACAACTGGTCCAAGTGCTCTGGCCAGGGCACCCAAGCTACGCAGGATCCCCATCACGGTGCCTTTCTGATTGGCCGAACCTGGTGAAGTATCCAGAGTGGAGAATCAGGGACAGGCTGCACACGACAATGATCAAGGATGAAAAGGGAGACTCACCGTGGTCGGAGACGAGCGTCGACAGGCAGGGCACTACTAATGCAGCCGCTGGAACGATACAAATATTTTAATTTATTTTTTATTTTTTTTATGTTTATTTGCTAAGGACATAGCAATTACATTGGACAAACCAGATGCATTGTTTAAAGGAGCCGTCTGTAAGAAATGTCCAAAACTGGTACTGCAGTCACTTTCAAAATATTGTTGAGCGGCGTGTACCCTCCCCCTCCTCCCCCCGACCAGAGGTTGCCGGGTAGGCTGCAGAATGCAGCAGGAACGTAGGCTGCCATGGCTGCGATAATTAGAGCCGAGCTGGCAACCCGGATGCTGAAACAATACTGACTTGGTGATTGGGAGATAGGTGGAGGGTGGAGCTTCAGAAACAATACTGACTTGGTGATTGGGAGATAGGTGGAGGGTGGAGCTTCAGAAACAATACTGACTTGGTGATTGGGAGATAGGTGGAGGGTGGAGCTTCAGAAACAATACTGACTTGGTGATTGGGAGATAGGTGGAGGGTGGAGCTTCAGAAACAATACTGACTTGGTGATTGGGAGATAGGTGGAGGGTGGAGCTTCAGAAACAATACTGACTTGGTGATTGGGAGATAGGTGGAGGGTGGAGCTTCAGGCCAAAACAAAAAATGACAACATAAACATCAGTTGAGGGCTGCAACTCCTCTTTTTAAACTGGAATATCCTGGCTTGAGTGCTGTTGTCAGTGACATACAGTAAGTATTTGACATGAACATGATTTTTAAATGTCTGTTGACATATCGGAGTCATTTTATGATTCGTTTTATTATTACTCTTACATACAGCTCCTTTAAGTGTTTTAGCACACGTGCTAATTCGCAACACTTGTCCATAGGCAGCTTTTGAAAAGAATGGAGAGCAATAAAATATTAATATAACAAGAATGGGAAAAAAATAAAAATAATAAAATAAATAAATGAAAATGAAAAAAGAAAAAAAAACTATTGGAAAGGAAATCAAAGAAATACAAACAATTTTCAATTAGAAACATAAAAAGACAACAAAGCAAGCAGTCAACAAGTTAAGAACTATTCATGTGTACACTGCTGACTAGATTTTAACCACTGTTTGAGTCCTTTGTTAAAAGCTTTTGTATTGGTCTCTAATTTTAACTCAGTGGGTAGAGAGTTCCAAAGTTTTGCCCCCTTAACAGAGAGAGCAGACTGGCAGAAAGAAGAAGCACAGAAAGCATAAATAAGCACATAATTCAGATGTAGATATATTTTATGCTTCAGTATATTGTCATGTCATAAAAGTAAAACTAGTCACTATTTTCTGATTTCAAAGTCGCAGCATATTCAAGTCTTCTACAGCATTTTCTTTTAAAATGTAATAATATTACATAGCTCCTGGGCTGTTAGTTCCAGGATCTGAACCAGCTGCTGCTCCGACGGAGAAATGTGAGGAGGAAACACAAATACCTCCCCCTGCCGTGAGAAATATGGCCTCGTGATGGGCCCTCACTCAGAAAACAACTCTAACTGACCTTTTCCTGTTTATAAAAGTCCTCGTTGTTGATACCAACTACACAAATCGCACACCAAGGCGTGACTGATGTGAAGCTCACTTCTCACCTTCCATTCACGTATTTTTCAACGCAATTAAAACCAAATATGACCACATAACTGAGTCTTTGGCTATTTTATTTTGTCTTTCATTAAACACGTTGAAACATAACCTGGACTCACCAAAGGCGTATAACGCCAAGCCGGCATAAAGCACCGTCATGTTCCTGGACAACCCGATGAGGATGAATGCTGGGATCAACATTAAGATTGCCTGAAAGAAAGAAACAAGAGTTTGTTGAGTTTGTACGGTGGTCCGTGTTGATCCAGCACTGAGAACATGTCACAGCAACAGACTCCTCCATCCTGGTTGCTCTAGGAACGATGCAGGAAATCCCTCCTACCTGCTGCAGTTAAACTCTACAACTGTCCGAGCCACGATCACACACCCGGACTAAATCTGACTGACACCTGGATCTGACTCTGCAACAGCACCGGACCTTTTTATTATCTGCTGTTTTTCAACTGTCCTTGTTCCATTTTTATTCTATTGTATTTATACCAGACTGCTATAACAACAGATCTATCTATCTATCTATCTATCTATCTATCTATCTATCTATCTATCTATCTATCTATCTATCTATCTATCTATCTATCTATCTATCTATCTATCTATCTATCTATCTATCTATCTATCTATCTATCTATCTAACCCTTCCTTCCTTCCTTCCTTCCTTCCTTCCTTCCTTCCTTCCTTCCTTCCTTCCTTCCTTCCTTCCTTCCTTCCTTCCTTCCTTCCTTCCTTCCTTCCTTCCTTCCTTCCTTCCTTCCTTCCTTCCTTCCTTCCTTCATCCATCCATCTTTCATTCATCCTTCCTTCCTTCCTTCCTTCCTTCCTTCCTTCCTTCCTTCCTTCCTTCCTTCCTTCCTTTCTTCATCCATCCATCCATCCATCCATCTTTCATTCATCCATCCGCCCATCCTTCCTTCCTTCCTTCCTCCCTTCCTTCCTCCACCCATTAATCCATCCATCCATCCTTCCTTCCTTCCTTCCTTCCTTCCTTCCTTCCTTCCTTCCTTCCTTCCTTCTTTCATCCACCCATCCTTCCATCCTCCCTCCCTTCCTTCCTTCCTTCCTTCCTTCCTTCCTCCCTTCTTTCATCCATCCATCCATCCATCCATCCATCCATCCATCCATCCTTCCTTCCTTCCTTCCTTCCTTCCTTCCTTCCTTCCTTCCTTCCTTCCTTCCTTCCTTCCTCCCTTCCTTCCTTCCTTCCTTCATCCATCCATCCATCCATCCATCCATCTTTCATTCATCCATCCATCCACCCATCCTTCCTTCCTTCCTTCCTTCCTTCCTTCCTTCCTTCCTTCCTTCCTTCCTTCCTTCCTTCCTTCCTTCCTTCCTTCCTTCCTTCCTCCCTTCCTTCCTCCACCCATTAATCCATCCTTCCTTCCTTCCTTCCTTCCTACCTTCCTTCCTTCCTTCCTTCCTTCTTTCATCCACCCATCCATCCATCCATCCTCCCTCCCTCCCTTCCTTCCTTCCTTCCTCCATCCATCCATCCTTCCTTCCTTCCTTCCTTCCTTCCTTCCTTCCTTCCTTCCTTCCTTCCTTCCTTCCTTCCTCCCTTCTTTCATCCACCCATCCACCCCTCCACCCATCCTTCCTTCCTTCCTTCCTTCCTTCCTTCCTTCCTTCCTTCCTTCCTTCCTTCCTTCCTTCCTTCCTTCCTTCCTTCCTTCCTTCCTTCCTTCCTTCCTTCCTTCCTTCCTTCCATCCATCCATCCATCCATCTCTTTATAGCATCATAAATGGAACATTTACCACACGAACGGCTCCGATATGTTGTCCAGGTTTGATTCTGCGAGCGTAGCCGCCCTGAATCACGGCCATGACCACGCCGATGAAGAAGAACATCTTTCCTTGCTGCATGCTGTTGAGACGGAAACAGTTATCTCATCCTGAGCGCTGACTGTTTATCTGAGTGTTTATCTCGGGGTTGGTACCTTGTAAACTGGAAGCGTTGGTGAGTCAGAAAGCTCAGCGTGAACTCCAGGCCGGAGAACAGGAAGAGGTAGCAGAAATAAACCAGGCCCAGCAGCTGGAGCTTCTTCATTCCTGGAAAAACACGCAAAACACCTCTTATCAACGCGTCAAACTTCCTTCACGCTTCATGAATCAGTAAAAGAAGGTTTACGCCTCTGACTCGCGCAGGAATCCGATAAGACCGGTACTCACTTTCTTTTGAAGGGGGGTCTTTTGTCCTGGTGACGGCTGCAAAGAGGAACAGGGAGAGCGGACTGAGCAGGTCCCAGGAGTCCCCAGACCCAGCAGAAGAAACCTGGGGCCGGATTCACAAAACATTCTTAAGAAAAAAAATCTTCTTAAGTGTCATTTTTTTCTTAAGTTCAGTCTTAAGAAGAAAAAAGAGAAGAAGTCATATTCTCCAAAAAAGTATTTTCTCAACTTTCTTCTTAAGTTTCTTCTTAAGAAAAAACTTAAGAAAAAATGGTATTCTTGAAATAAAAGTTCTCAAATTTGTTCTTGACTTTTTTCTTAACTTTAAGACAACCTTGACCTGTCTTAAAATTTCTTCTGTGAAAAGGTAATAATAATAATAATAATAATAATAATAATAATAATAATAATAATAATAATAATAATAATAATAATAATAATAAGCCTCTAATATCACCTTTTCCAACACATTTTAGACAAGTTTAGACTAGTAGGTCATAGTTTGAGGATATACTTTGTAATTAATGACACAAAGAGCCTGTTAACTGTTTGTTAGCATGTTAGTTAGCGTGGTAGTTAATTATTATTAATTTTCCCCAATAGTATTTTTTTCGCACATTAATCTCATCCACCATAACCTTGAAAAGTTCCTGCATCTCTTTTTCTCCTTCTCCATGTTTAGTGAGTGACTGACGGTTAAGACCAAACTACCTATAAATGTTGTTTGTTGGCGCGTGCAATGCAATGACATATTTTAAGAAGTTCTTAAGTAGGAAAAATAAGAAATTCGTAAGAAATGACAGTTCTTAAGACGGTTCTTAAGAAAATATTGAGGAATTTCACCTAAGAACTTTATTATGAACTTCTTAATTTTAGATCTTAACACATTTCTTAAGATCGTCCTTAAGAACATATTGGTGAATCCGGGCCCTGGAATGAAACAAGACCATTTTCCTCCTTCTGACTGAATCAGGAGCAATGACAGGAAACAAACAGAGTGACGTTAACACTTGTGTTTGTATGTGACTCAGAAACGTGTTTCAAAAGGGGTTTACTGTCTTCAGTTTGAGTGTTTTATTTGGTTATCGCCTCTTTGGAAAAAACTTACAGTTGAACCTTTAAATAAAATAAAACTACATCCCTGAATAATTGATATCATATTGTAGAATGTGTTTTTTGTGAGATTTAAGACTTGGTGGGCATTTTTGCGTCACTTCTCTGTTTCAACAAGTTGGGAAGACGTCAAAGAGAAGTTATAAGACAAGAAAAAAGCAGCTTGTGTTGCAAAACATCCTTCCTTATTATCTAAAGGTCGCACTGCAGTGTTCTTATCAGCCTCTTAGGATAGTTACATTTAGCTCAGCTATTTTTTCGCACTGAAAAAAATATAAGAATGATAATAAAATTTAGAAAAAAAAATAGCACGAAGAGATCATTGCCTCTCCTGGTGTGGCTGTGATTTTACAGTGGGTATACTGCCATCACTGTGGGAGTCCATGACTTTAATATTAGTAGATAAATTACAAAATAATCAACTAATTAAGACCATAATGTATGCATAAACTAAAAAATAAAACATACAGCTGGGCTGGGCTAAGTTTACGGCTTTTATTTTAAGTAAAATTCACATTTTCAAGTATTTCTGTGTTAGCAGCACATTTTCTAATGTGAAGTTTTGCTTGTTAGTGGTTTATATTCATCTGTTGGTGATTGCCACTTGAAGCCCCCGTGAAACAGCTCCCGTTCAAACATAACTCAGGACTTTTCCACCAAAAATGTTTGATACCATGAAGAACAACAATTATTCTTCTGTCATTGTAAGGGGAAAAACTGATGCAAAGAAGATGTTTACCACAAGACAGATATAACAAATCTTGATTTCTGGAGGAGGAGGGTCTGCTTGTGGAAACCAACCTTACTGTCCTTGGTTAGCGTCTCCGGCAGCATCAGCCAGATGAAGAGCACGTCAGCCACGCTGAAGGCCAAGGCGAGCAGCGCCGGCGTCTGGTAGAAGACGTCTCCCGGCGTCCTGGAGCTGACGGCAAAGTAGGCCCCCATCAGGGGTCCAACGGTGAAGCCCAGGGAGAATGCTATCCCGATCATCGCCTTCAGAGGGAAATAACACAGATGACTTATTTCCTCCCACTATTAAAAGCTTTAGGCAAAACTCATGCACAGCAAAGAGGGATGCAGCCTGTAGCCACTCTGATGTCACCAAAGAGATATCACATCTAATCCCATTACAGGTGTTTGAGGACGTGTAAAGGACGTACTCACCATTCCTCTGTTCCGTGCTTTCGGACAAGGCAAGTCGGCCACAATGGCAGTGCAGAGGCTGACGTTGCCCTTACAAATGCCCCCAATTACACGAAACAAAAGGAACATGTTGAAGCTTCGGGAAACGGCCCAGACTGCATAGGAGGACATGAGGCCTAACTGAAACACAAAGCAGCCCATTAGACCCGGACCGGTGGAGTAAAACTCACGAGGAGTGGATCACACTTTCCGGATGTCCGGAAATTTTTTGCTTCTAAATTCAGATAAAACAGAGGTTATCATTCTTGGTCCAGACAGAGCATCTTAGGAAGGGATTAGATGGTGTTGCGATGGCTTCCAGTGCGACTGTGAGAAACCTTGGTGTTGTTTTCGATCAGGATTTGTCGTTTAAACCATATATTAATCAGGTTTGTAAAATAGCATTTTTCCATCTCCGTAATATTGCAAAGATTAGGAAAATCCTCTCGCAGAGTGATGCAGAAAAACTAGTTTATGCGTTTGTATCTTCTAGACTACATTACTGTAATGTGTTGTTAGCAGGATGCCCAAGTAATTTGCTGAATAGGCTCCAGTTGATCCAAAATGCAGCAGCACAAGTGCTGACAGGAATCAGCAGGAGAGACCACGTCTCTCCAGTGTTAGCGTCGCTCCATTGGCTACCCGTAAAATTCAGAATCCAATTTAAAATTTTATTACTTGCATATAAAGCCCAAAACGGCTCCGCATTATTTGCAAGACCTGATAGTGCCTTATGTTCCTGGCAGAGCTCTCCGCTCTCAGAGTGCAGGTTTACTCGTAGTTCCTAGAGTATCCAAATGTAGATTTGGAGGACGGGCGTTCTGCTATCAGGAACCGTTACTATGGAACCAACTTCCAATCTGGGTTAAGGAGGCTGACACCACCTCCACTTTTAAAACTAAACTTAAAACCTTTCTGTTTAGTAAAGCCTATAGTTAGTGTTTAGTAAACCTCTAGCTGGTGTTGGTAAATCTCTAGGTAGTGTAAACTCTAGTGTGTTAGAGTCAGTAGTCATACTTGCAGCTATAGAACAAGACTATAATAGTTAGTCTCAAATATAGCTTTGTGTCCCCCCAGTCTGGCCTTCGGCAGGCAGGAGGGTCCCCCCTTATGATCCAGGTCCTGGTCCAGGTTTCTTCCCTCTTAAAAGGGAGTTTTTCCTTGCCACTGTTTGGCTTAAGGTTTTTCTCCCACTAGGGGAGTTTTTAACTGCCATTGTTTATGTAATAATTGCTCGGGGTTTATGTTTATGTTCTGGGTCTCTGGAAAGCGTCTAGAGACAACTTTTGTTGTATTAGACACTATACAAATAAAATTGAATTGAATTGAATTAAATTGAATCACTTCATGATAATCTACAGCTATTATCACAGTGCTTCTTTTTCCTCCCTCTCCACGGCATCCGGCACGGGTCGGGGGGGACTCACCGTGGTGAGAATGAGCAGGGGTCGTCTGCCCCGATGGTCCGACAGAGCCCCCGTCACAGGGGAGGACAGGAACTGCAGCAGTGAAAACAGCGACCCGATCAGACCTGCAGGGCAGATTAATCAGCCTGGAGTCATGCCTGCTTCTCTGCTAATGTCATTCATTATGACGAGGGAGGGGGGGCCCGTCCATCGCCCCGGCAACACACCTCCAAACAGGACACTGTTGTACTTCTTTTCTAGAGGAATCCCAACCGCCTCCCTGAACCAGTCCACGAGCGTCTGCATGGACTGATACGTGACATCCTGCCCCAGAAAGAGACACACAGATCAGCAGAGAGGTTATTTCAGCATGAGTCAGCACTCAGACTCCCTCACCAACTAATCTCATCACCCGGGAGCCCGTTATGCTTTTTATGGACGAGATTCTTGCAACAAATATCCCCTTTGTTCAAGGGCATCATCACAGCCTGAACTCTGCTCAGCACATCACACCGAGAAGCCACAACTTTTTAACTGTTTAGCTGACTTCTCAGATGATTACGAGGAAACTGTTACACGTCTGCTTGTCTTTAATTATCTTTTACAGCGTTTTTATCTCTTTCTCATATCTCTTCCCTCGGGTGAGGCACCAGTCCTGGGGCCGGATTCACAAAACATTCTTAAGAAAAAAAATCTTCTTAAGTGTCATTTTTTTCTTAAGTTCAGTCTTAAGAAGAAAAAAGAGAAGAAGTCATATTCTCCAAAAAAGTTCGTATTTTCTCAACTTTCTTCTTAAGTTTCTCCTTAAGAAAAAACTTAAGAATAAATGGTATTCTTGAAATAAAAGTTCTCAAATTTGTTCTTGACTTTTTTCTTAACTTTAAGACAACCTTGACCTGTCTTAAAATTTCTTCTGTGAAAAGGTAAGCCTGAATGAAATGAACAATATGTATAATTTTGTATATCAAGTACGTAGAGGTGCACTAAATAAAAAGCCAAACATATGTAGCTTAATAAAATTAAATAAAATTAAATAGACCAATATGTTCATTTTAATACATTTATTAAAATTGTGACGGCTCTGACGTACAGGCGTACTGAATCGTTCATTTAGTATGCAGTATACCTTAAATACTGATGCAGTATGTAGCATGTAGTACTTAGTATTCCATTTCGGATACAGCCATATTTTAAGAAGTTCTTAAAGGAGCCGTCTGTAAGAAATGGCCAAAACTGGTACTGCAGTCACTTTCAAAATATTGTTGAGCGGCGTGTACCCTCCCCCTCCTCCCCCCGACCAGAGGTTGCCAGGTAGGCTGCAGAATGCAGCAGGAACGTAGGCTGCCATGGCTGCGATAATTAGAGCCGAGCTGGCAACCCGGAGGCCGAAACAATACTGACTTGGTGATTGGGAGATAGGTGGAGGCTGGAGCTTCAGAAACAATACTGACTTGGTGATTGGGAGATAGGTGGAGGGTGGAGCTTCAGAAACAATACTGACTTGGTGATTGGGAGATAGGTGGAGGGTGGAGCTTCAGAAACAATACTGACTTGGTGATTGGGAGATAGGTGGAGGGTGGAGCTTCAGAAACAATACTGACTTGGTGATTGGGAGATAGGTGGAGGGTGGAGCTTCAGAAACAATACTGGCTTGGTGATTGGGAGATAGGTGGAGGGTGGAGCTTCAGAAACAATACTGACTTGGTGGTTGGGAGATAGGTGGAGGGTGGAGATTCAGACCAAAACAAAAAATGACAACATCAACATCAGTTGAGGGCTGCAACTCCTCTTTTTAAACTGGAATATCCTGGCTTGAGTGCTGTTGTCATAAGTGACATAAGTATTTGAAATGAACATGATTTTTAAATGTCTGTTGACATATCGGGGTCATTTTATGATTGGTTTTATTATTGCTCTTACATACAGCTCCTTTAAGTAGGAAAAATAAGAAATTCGTAAGAAATTACGGTTCTTAAGACGATCCTTAAGAAAATATTGGGAATTGCACTTAAGAACTTTCTTATGAACTTCTTATTTTTAGATATTAAGACATTTCTTAAGAACATATTGGTGAATCCGGCCCCTGGTCGTGTCCTCATCTACTCTGACCGTGATGCATTTCAGACGCGTCCACCAACCCCTGTTTGTGCGTAGTGGTCCAAGATGGAGGGCAGCAGAGGCAGAATCAGCGTAAATCCCAGCAGGTCCAGCAGCAGGATGACAAACACGATGCCGATGACCTTGGATGAGAAGGAGGCTCCGTCCTCTGCAGGTTTGGTCTCAGAAGACATCA
Source organism: Cololabis saira (assembly GCF_033807715.1). Taxonomy (NCBI): domain Eukaryota; kingdom Metazoa; phylum Chordata; class Actinopteri; order Beloniformes; family Belonidae; genus Cololabis; species Cololabis saira. Next base: position 40,667,185 of record NC_084595.1, on the reverse strand, counting down.
CTTCTTCAGCGTGCGGCGACTCTTCTGTTAATGTAGAAACACAAACAGCAGCATGAAACCAGGCCAGTGTTGACATGGAAATAATCACATTCGGGTAAAACCGTGGACAAGCAGCACAGGTTGAGCTGTCTCAGTCTCCCCATCAATTAGTAGCACATTTTACAGTTATGTCCAGCAACGTTCCAGCTCAAGACTTTATAGAAAAGATGCAGCAGTAAAAATGACCTCCATATTTTTCAGTTACTTCTTAAGTTTTCTTTCAACGAGACAGAAAGAAATACCTGTAAGATGATGAAAAAGACCCATCATTTCCTACTTCTGTAGTAGTATTTTCCTCTAAATGCATAACCTAATCAAATAACTACAGGACTGTCTCAGAAAATTTGAATATTGTGATTTTCTGTAATGCAATTACAAAAACAAAAATGTAATACATTCTGGATTCATTACAAATTAACTGAAATATTGCAAGCCTTTTATTATTTTAATATTGCTGATTATGGCTTACATTTTAAGATTAAGATTCCCAGAATATTCTAATTTTTTGGAATAGGATATCTGAGTTTTCTTAAGCTGTAAGCCATGATCAGCAATATTAAAATAATAAAAGGCTTGTAATATTTCAGTTGATTTGTAATGAATCCAGATTTTTCAGTTACTTCTTAGTTTTCTTTCAACAAGACACGAGAAATACCTGTAAGATGCATAACCTGACATAAAGACAAAATCAAATAACTACAGGACTGTCTCAGAAAATTAGAATATTGTGATTTTCTGTAATGCAATTACAAAAACAAAAATGTCATACATTCTGGATTCATTACAAATCAACTGAAATATTACAAGCCTTTTATTATTTTAATATTGCTGATCATGGCTTACAGCTTAAGAAAACTCAAATATCCTATCTCAAAAAATTAGAATATTCTGGGAATCTTAATCTTAAAAAGGCTTGCAATATTTCAGTTGATTTGTAATGAATCCAGAATGTATGACATTTTTGTTTTTTTTAATTGCATTACAGAAAATATCACAAAAACAAAAATGTCATACATTCTGGATTCATTACAAATCAACTGAAATATTGCAAGCCTTTTATTATTTTAATATTGCTGATTATGGTTTACAGTTTATTCCCAAAATATTCCAATTTTTTGAGATAGGATGTCCTGTATAATGTAACATAAGTAAGTAAACATCCATGCAGAATGTTAGTTATCAATAGACTCACCAAGAATGTGAAAGTTACCGATATGTAGAGTTTTCCTTCCCACACAGAGCAAAGCATGTTTTGTCAATCCTATATACAGCATGAATGTCAGTAAATGTGTTATTGAGGAAACACTCGCCATTCATTACAACATCTTACTGGAAGTGATCAGGAAAGAGGCAGCAGAAATGTGTCGATCAAGGAAGAAGGAAATCATTCCCGTGCATGATCCAGACACCTCCTGAACCAGCAGCTCCACCATCACACAAGCGAACATTTCACTTTGTTTTGTTGTGTAAAAACAACACTGCCCTTTTAGCAGATGCTCCCCCCCGATCAAAGTATCGATCATGCGCCCGGGCAGCCTTGTATCAGCATCATGCACGTTCACAGTCTCAAATCACGCCAACCAAACCCCCTCTTTACTCACAGTGTTTCCGCGGATGAGTTGGGTCAGATTCCCCCCTCCACGGACACGCAGGGCCGGATCAGTGATCAGCGATCATCGATCCATTCCTCCTCCAGGAAGCAGGAGGACCAGACTGTAGGCTGATTTATGGTTCCGCGTTACATCATCGCAGAGCCTACGTACGTAGGGTGTGCGTCGCCGCGTACACTACGCCGTCGATTTAACGCGGGACCATAAATCAGGCTTGTGTCGTAACCAACACACACGCTGAGCTGCTGCCTTCGCGGGCCCGCAGTCGGCTCGGAATTTTGTGTTTCGCTGTCGGGAAGGCGTTGCATTTAAATTCAGTGTACCGTAACTACGACCATGAAAGGGGGTTTCAAAAGCCTATACGCACATCTTTTACGACGAGACTCAAAAAACTACACTTAAAAGCCTTAAAAAATTTGGTATTTGAGTATTGTATTTCTTCTTTATCATAAGTTGTCTCCCCCGTGTTTTTTTTTTTGTTTTTTTTGGTGGGGGGTTCAGCAAGGCAAGGCAAGGGAAGTTTATTTATACAGCCTAAAGACACAAAATAGTCCCTGATAGGACTCCAACCAGGAAATTGCTGTGCCAGAAATTCCCACCCAGGTCTTCAACCAGTCCATCCAGAAGTTCTGGTCGACCGTGTTGATTGCAGCACTGAGATCCAGTTAGACTGAAATGTTGCCACCATCAGGTTTCCTATGGAGGTAGATTTGTGTCTTAATTATTCAATCAAAAAAAAGATTGCTTCAATCAAAAAATATATTTTGAATTAAAAAAAATGTTTCAATCAAAGAAAAAAAGTGTATGTATGCAAACAAATATTTGAGACTCAAAAAAATGCATTTGAACACTGTTTTTCATTTTCATTGGAAATGTTTTTTTTTGATAGAAGTGAAGTTTTTTTGTTTGAAGACACTTGTCACTCAAACATGTCTGATCAATGGGGAAGCATCCACCCACTGCAGGATGTTTGTGTCAAAATGATTCAATCAAAAAAAAAAAAAGACTTCAAAACGTTTTTCAAAAAATAATTACTTCAAATCGAAAAAAATATTTTCAATCCAAAAAAAAGTGTTCAAATGCAATTTTTTGGGTCTCAAATATTTTTTTGCATTCAAACACTTTTTTCATTGATTGAAAAAGTGTTTTTAATGAAGTGATTTTTTTCATTGAAAATATTTTTTTCTTTTTGAAGCAACTTGTTTTTTGATTAAATGATAAAGACACAAATGTCCTACCCATAATATGACCAAATACAAAAAACACTACTTCAATCAAAAAAGTTGCCTTAAACAAAAAAACTTCACTTCAATCAAAGAAAACATTTCCAATCAAAGAAAAACAGTGTTCAAATGCATTTTTTTGAGTCTCAAATATTTTTTTTTACATTTAAACACTTTTTTTCTTTGATTTAAATATTTTTTTTTGATTGAAGTGAATTTTTTTTTAATTGAAAATATATTTTTTGATTGAAGCAATCTTTTTTTGTGAATAATTAAGACACAAATCTACCTCCATAGTTTCCTTAAGGACCTTTACTAGAGCTGTCTGGCTGGAAGACATCAAAACAATCATTTAGTGTTAGGGGGTTATACACATGTTGAAAAACAGCTTGTTCTATGGTTTTACTAAGAAAGAGGCTTGATACGGGCCTATAGCTGTCCATAAGTGACTTGTCTAGATTTTTCTTTTTTACAAGTGGTGGCTGTTTTTAGTCACTGAGGAAATATACCTGAAAGCAGAGACTTATTTACAATATCTAGAAGATCTGAGGACATTCAATGTGCAACACTTTTAAATACAGAGGATCATGGTTCAGGTGGTGTGTGATGTCATCCAGGTTCAGGTGGTGTGTGATGTCATCCAGGTTCAGGTGGTGTGTGATGTCATCCAGGTTCTGGGTGGCTGGACAGAAGTGTGTCCTGGTTTCTCTCAGTGAACACAAGTGACACTTATCCTGCGTCAAGCACTGTCTGCCTGATTTTCTGAATGTTGTCAGTAAAGAAAGAAAGAGGTGAAGTCATTGCAGCCACAGTTGGATAGAAGTTCAGGCTCCACTGACTCAGGGGGGTTTGTTAACCCGATGTCCCTCAGTTCTGTATCATGTAGTCTCAGTCTCTCTTTATAAATGGCATAATTAACCTGTAATTTAGTTTTCCGCCACCTGCGTTCAGCTTTTTGGACACTTTTCTTTCAATTCTGACCTGTGCAGCATTTCTCCAGGTTTCTTTTTTAGCAGTGGTCACCTTCACCTTGGTGGGAGCAATGGTAACAATAATACTTATAATTTGACCACTGAATTTATCCATTAACTCATTAACTGGAGGAGTGATGAGTAGATCTGAATAAATATTTCTCAGGTATTTCTCTCTATGCACCACTTCATGATTTAATATTTTGTCATGAATTATTTCATATTTGTCCAGTGAGAAACCAAACTTCACTCCAGCCCCTTTTATGCCGTACCACATAGGCAAAGGTAACCTAGGTTGTATGGCCCGCTATACACATAGAAAAATAGACAAAACAAAGAATCAGGCTTTTTATTTTATTAAAAGAAAATTAAGTATGACCAAAACATAAACAACTTTATTACAGATATAGGACACACAAACTAAAAACAGTTATATTTGAAACCATTTAATTTTCTGAAAAAAAAAACCCCAAAACACATTCAAATAACCAGCATCACCTGAAGGCAACACAAGGTTGCATTCAAGTTAAAACGTAAAACGAACTTTTTAGAAAACTTTTAAATGTACAATGGTTCAGTGTTTATTTTTTGCAAGTACTCCAGCCTCTCTTTTTAAACAACAAAACATGATCTTCATAACACCATGACCCGGGGAAAGTCTTATCCCGTTTTCACTGACTGAATCAAATTAAAGTGTAAAAGTTGTTGTGTAAAAATGTTTTCATAAAACAAAACGGTTTAAAATCTGCAGAAGATCATTTATTTTGAGCTGCGTGCTCACCATCAACCAGTTAAACAATACATTCAACACCTCGTATGAAAAGGCAGTTCTGCGTTTGCGACGGCGGGAGCTGCGTGGATCGTCCACGGCAGGAAGAAAATCCTCACAATCCGTGACGAGCCACGTGGAGATCGAGCTCAGACACGGTCCTTAAGCTGCGCCCGCAAAACTTGCAAGTAAAGCCTTTCTGTTCTGCACATGAAGGATGCAGATCTTCAGTTTCTCCATTTTTGGAGTTGAGCTCACCTGAAGACAAAAGACAAAAAGGAGAAATTAGCTTTTAAGCACCAGTCACATGACATTTTGCAAACCTGGCTGGGGATGAAACCACCATTTACCACTAAAAACACAGAATCAAATGTCAGTAAAATGGGGTTAAAAAAAAAAACCTTGATCAGTTTGATTGATTATCGTTAGACACTGAGGAGGAACTTTAATCAAAATGAAATGTTTAATAAGGGGCATCCTTGAGAGAAGGCTCCAGTGATTTCAAAGGAGTGTCCCGTACCAGCACCATGAATTACTGCATGAAGAGTGTGATCAGAAATAAAAAACGGGATAATAATGAAGTGTGTGATTTAGTTTGTATCAATATTCATTACAAAGAACACCATGACACGAAAACGGTGTGAAGCAGGGACTTGGAGCTGTCCTTTCAGCACCATGGTGGAGGGGATCCCCACAGACTTTATTTAAAACCACCTTACATAAGTTTCACAGGTTGCCTTCTTGGTGAGGACTGTGTTTAAACCAATAATATGATTTATAAACTATACATTATGAACTGAGGTGATGAATAAAAACAAATGGTTCAGTTCAGTTCTCCTCTGATCGATCAGAAAACAGCAACGCTGCGATACCAGACACGTCAGGCATGTCCTATAGTAGAAATAAATGACTGAAGCAGCAGGGACATCTGTAGCTGAACCCGACTGAAAAATAAATAAGTGGAGCTGAAACCGCCAGTTTTATACTATTCTGTTAGCACCACAGTCAGTTTCAAGCGAATGCTTATGTTGCTTCAAAGTAAGACCATAGTATATATCAAAATGTTCATAATACATTTCTGAGCTTTATTTTTTGGTAATCATTAATTTATCCTATCAAATATGACTGAAATTGCTGTGATAACATTCATTTTTGATTTATAACTCAACAAACTATCACCGTGACTTTGAAGGACACCGTTCAACCTGAAGTTAAAGTAAATAAAGAAAACTTTTAACAAGATTTTGCTCTATACATTTGAGAAAAAAAAAACTGGACATACCAATCGGCATAGTAAAGGAGGAAAAAAGAAAATAAAATAAATTGGAGGGGGATGTTATGTTCTGGAAAGTAAAAAAAAAAAAAAAATAATAATTTAAACTCAGATTTCAAGTTTCCAAGGGGAAATATTCTCTGAAATGAAAATATAAGATGAAAATGCATCTATATCGTTGTATCCTTTTTTTCTAGGAATGACATCACATCACTTTGCATAAATCTGCGAAGCTTATCCTTATGGAAAAGTTAATCAAATTATTCTAAATTATACCAGAATCTCTTCATCATCATAAATTAACATAATTTCAGGCCACTGGTGTAAATTTTCTTGTCCAGAAGAAAATTCAAACATCAGAACAGGGCGTAACAAAAAAAATATACATTTTGAAAAAGACACAGATGCGAGGGCATAGCTGCTTATTGGTTGTGTTTCTGGTGTAATGTTGATCCTGCCTTGCCAGGAAAAGCAATTGTCTTTTATAAATACACACAGAAAGAAGAAATATCAATAATAATATTATTATTAGAGCTATTAACCTCTCCAGAGGCTCATCATTACACTGAGCTGAACAGACACTTGTTGACAGGCCAGAGAGCAGGTATAGAAATAAAGAGTACCGGCTCCATCTTTTTCCTGCCCCCTTTTTAACATCATTGCAGAATAAACAAGAAGTACCATTAATTAACTGTCTGAACTTTCTTTGTTATAATTTTGATGATTGAATTGTTTAATGATTTCATAATATATTCAAATTTTTTGAGATTTTTTATTTGGGGTTTTCATAAACTGTGAGCCATAATCATCAAAATTATAACAAATAAAGGCTTGAAATATCTCACTTTGCATGTAGTGGGAAATAATATTTGTTTCACCTTAAGTTGAATTTACTACGAATGAAGTTTTGCAATATATTCAAATTTTCCGACCTCCACCTGTATATTATTACATGAATAAATAAGAGCATAATACAGGGGTCTCCAACTCTGGAGAGACCTATCCAGTAGTGCTGGGCGGTATACTGGATCATACCGAATACCGGTGTTTATTTTTCTTATGATATGAATTTTTCATATACCGTAATACCGGTGAGTATGTAGAGTAACGTACACAACGTTGGGAACGCGGCGCGGCGGAACGTAGCACCGCTGGACACTGTTTGTGAGGGGACTGTTTAGCAGTAGTGATGCACCGATTGTTCGGTAACCGGAATTGTTCGGCAGAAAATGGCAAAAAAAAAAAAAAAGTGGGGAAAAAAACGTGTGATATTGTGATATAAGGAAATAGACTGGCCGCTCCCGTACCGGTTGCGCACCACAAACATAAATCGTTGGCCAACCAAAAAGTAACCACATAAGAATTTTACCTAACATTGACCAGGAGGTGGAACCAAAACAACATAATGCTGGGAAATTAAAAAATGTTCAGTTTTTTATGTTCAATAAATATTTTCTACCTTGTAATTTTGTAAAGGATTTTTCTCTTTGAAAAGCATGCCTAAATCAAATTTATTTGATTTATGCAATGGTGAAAAAATTGGCAAAATAAATGAAAAACTGTGAAGAACCATGTTCGGTATTGTTAAAATAGGCAATTCTAAGCCAATTTACTGCAGCAATTCCTTTCCAAATCATTAGAAAATGTGGTTAACACCCAGTTGTGCATGAAAAAAAAAAATACCGTGATATACCGTGAAACCGATATAATTTAGAAAAATACCGTGATATAAATTTTTGGTCATACCGCCCAGCACTACTATCCAGCATGTTTTAGGTGTCTCCCTGCACAAAAGAAAAAAAAAAAAAGAAACTGTCTGAACTGTGCGTTCAAACACTTACAATAGCATAACTTTATTACCTTTGTCCACATGTGGATCATCCTGATCACTCTGGTCCTTTGTGATCAGCTCATTCTCTGGCTCCTGTTTCTGGTCCGGAACAATGGCCTCCTCCTCCACCTCTTTGCATATTTCAAGAGCCAGCGGCTCCTTCTTGAGGTATTCGTTCTCAAGGACGGGCATTTCTCCTTCGGGCTCTGCTTTCACCTCGACGGTTCTCGGAGGTTTCTGCTGTTCCTTTCTATAGTTTGTAAACGAGTCACCGAGGCTAAAATGTCTATGAATGGGCAAGAGAGTCAGTTCGTGCCTCTCAAACCTGAACCCCGCCTGAGGCCTGATCTTATTGGCCGGTGCGTAGTTCCTCCTCGTTGAGGTAGAAATAGAGTTTGCGGTAACTTGAGATCTGGAGTTCTGGTCCAAACTGCCGTTGTTTTTATCTTGCGACAGGTTTTCACTGGGATCCTTTTCTAAACCCCGACTTCCGCCGCTCTGCTCCAGCCTGACACTTTCCTCTGGCCTGTGGAGCGTTTTGCACATGCCGTCATCTTCGCCCATCAGTGAAATCTGCCGCAGTATGTCGTCTTCCACCCTGGCCTGAATGTTCAGTGATTTCTGCTGGCATATCTTTAGATGTAACTTGAGGGACTCTGCCGTATTCCCCTGTTGGACAGATGTTGAGCTCCCTTCTCCTGGCGTCTCGTGTTGTTCGTCTCCGTGTTCAGTTTCCGACGGGTCCCCTCTCTCCGGACCTCTGGGGGTAATGGTGCCGATGTCCAACATGACGATTGCAGCCTTTTCTTCTACACTGCTCTCCACTCTTGCAGAGTAAAGCGCAGCGGCGTGTGTTTGCAGGTCCTTCTCCTCGGCGTATGACGTTGCGTTAACCCCGACATCCCTGGTCTCATGCGTCCCATCGGCTTCCTTGGTGTGAGGTATTATTGTCTCCGTGCTGGTGTGTTGTGTCTGGGTATTATCTTGTGGAGGTTCAGAGTCTGGAGCAAAGTCCTGCATTTCCACGTCCTCCCAACCAGTCTCGTGTTGCTCCTCCTCTTCCTCTTCCTCTTCTGATTGCCTGCCGGTCCTCGCCTCCAGCTTTTCAAGGCTCACCTGACCCACGAGCTGGTGATTCCTCAAAACCTTCAGAAAAAAAAAACAACAGAACAAAACATGTAGATACTTCAAATTCTCAGAAACCAAGTCTGCCTTTCAAACTGTGAGAAACAAGCTTTAAATTTAGCCCTTCAACTACAACTCCCACTGTCTGATGGCCGAGGAACCAATTAAGCTGAATGTACAATGTTTTACTCCAAAATGGCATGAAATTTGCACGTGTTACCACTAACATGCAAAATGTAAAAAAAATACAAACGTTAAGAAATAAAAACTAGGCAGAGTTATAAATATGGGGATAAAAATGGAGCTGTGAATCAGCTTGGGTGCAGGAATGTGCGAGGGCTCCAAAAGCCAGCTTTGGTCAAAAAAAGAAAAAAGGGGCATTGGTGGATTCACATTACAGGACTGTCTCAGAAAATTTGAATATTGTGATAAAGTTCTTTATTTTCTGTAATGCAATTAAAAAAAACAAAAATGTCATACATTCTGGATTCATTACAAATCAACTGAAATATTGCAAGCCTTTTATTATTTTAATATTGGTGATTATGGTTTACAGTTTAAGATTAAGATTCCCAGAATATTCAAATTTTTTGAGATAGGATATTTGAGGTTTCTTAAGCTGTAAGCCATGATCAGCAATATTAAAATAATAAAAGGCTTGCAATATTGCAGTTGATTTGTAATGAATCCAGAATGTATGACTTTTTTTTTTGTTTTTGTAATTGCATTACAGAAAATCACAATATTCTAATTTAATGAGACAGTCCTGTAGAGCCGCTCTGAACATTTGAAGACTTGGACATCAGAAACAACTTTCTAACTTGCTAGTTTAGCTCCTCCCTGTCCAACAGAGCTCTTCACATTCATTCATTTCACAGAGCTGAGGGAATTCCTGTTCCACTGCAGGCTCTGCAGACGGCTCCTCACCTGATGCTTATCATTCAGGTGTGCCTCTAGTTCGCTCAGGTGGCTGCAGTCAAAGTAGCAGAGCCGGCACTTGTAGGGCTTGACGTCATCGTGCCTCGTCATGTGCAGGCGCAGGTTTTCGGCGCTGCCGCATGTAAAGGTGCATCTGTGACAGCGGAAAACGATGCCTTCCAAGTAACGCGACAGTTTGGAGCGACGCACCTCTATTGGCATGACGCGTTCCTCTGAAAAAGAAGGAAGGAAAGTCACGGAAACAGAAAGAGAGTGACGGAGGGGGGTGTTCCAAATCCTGTTGCGTATGGGACTCACCGCGATGCAAGACGATGTGGTCGATCATGTTGTTCTTGTTCTTGGTCTGGTAGAGGCAGAAGGGGCAGCGCAGGTCTTTCTGGTGACTGGGTTCAGACTGGCACATGTGGTGGCCTCCCTCGATGTGCATCTGGAAGGTTTTCCTAATCAACACGGATTAAAGGGGAAGAAAAGTCAATACAGTCATCTCTCGCTATAACGTGGTTCACCTTTCACGTCTCGCTGCTTCACGGATTCGCATTGTGTTCTGCATTTTGATTGGCTACACAGTCTCCCCGCTTCTTCACTTCCTGTGTCAATAACGTTGGTTGCTTAGCAACAAGCTGAGAACGGCTAATGAACTTCAGCAGCAGCTCAAGAACCTTTGATGAATCATTCATTACAGTTCTCAAATGGCGCTTTTCCACTAGAACCTACTCAGCCCGACTTGACTCAACTCGCCTCAGTTTGCTTCTTTCCCACTCTGGGTCTAACGTGCCGAGTAGATACTTTTCTGTAACTACCGTATTTTCGCGACCATACGGCGCAGCCTCCGTTATGTGTGTCATTACTGTATTTAAAAAACACAGACGGCCGAACGAAAAGGCGGTGTGTACACACACACACACGGCGCGCCGCCTTACAACAACACACACACAAGCATGCAAGTGTGCGTATTTAAAAATTAGAGCGGGAGCAAAACTGGGTTTGATTGTGCTTTATTTAAGTTATTACAATCGTTATTGCAGTAATCAAACCCATAGAAGTCCTCATCCTCCGTTTCTGAATTAAACAGCTGCGCTAAATCAACTGTGCCAGTCCCACTTTCCTCGCTGTCAGAGTCACTTTCCGTGCCGTGCGGCCCCTCGGAAATGATGCTGGCTTTTTTGCTCGCAGCCTTACTTTGAACGGTCGGTTCACACCGACGTCCAGCGGTTGGAGTTCCTTTGTCAGACCTCCTGTCAGGACTCACGGGGACGAGCCGGGCGCGCTATGAAGCTCCGGCGCTCTGAACACTCAGCTGCAGCGCGTTAGTTCATTTGTTTATGAGAGTTAAACAGAGGGACTCCCAAACAGCTCGTCGCAAGTTCGTCCTGGCTACGTTAGAGAGTATGGTTACAGTTATTCATTTATTTCTTTTTTTTTTTTTTTTTAAATAACAGTAACCATACTCTCTAGCTGTTCTCCTGGTCTCAGCCCGACGGGCTGAGTCTTGACACCTCCTGGAATAACAGCAAGCGCAGCGTTCATTTGTTTCACTTCTTTTTTCACATAGTCTGTGAGATGGGCACGCATAGAGTCACAGATCAGCAGCGATGGTGATGTGTGAAAAAAAACACCAGGTCGCTGTACATAGACCTGCCTCAGCCACTCTTTCATCATCTCTTCATCCATCCAGCCCTTTTCATTTGCCTTAATAACTACGTCCACAAATCACGTGCCCATACTTCTCCCTTTAACATTCTCACGGTGGCCACAATTACGTCCGCCTTACAATAACACACAATAACACAATTGGGCGCACGGCACATTTTGAAAAAAAAAAATAAGACGTTTATATGCGCTTAATGGTTGCGAAAATACGGTTCTCTGCTGAGGTTCTAAAGCGACTGAGTCGGGCTGTATCTGACATCATCACACTACAGGCCACCGATTGGTCTGTTTCATGATCCAACTCTGAGGTGCAGATGTTCATAAACCCGGTGGCTGAGGAGAGAACTAAAAACGACCAGATCTACCAGGAACTCTGTCCCTTGATAGCTGCTCGCGGCTGACAATGGATTTTTCAGCAGCGCAGACAAACTAAAAAAATTAAAAAGCGTCGCCGCTTGAGGCTTCTCTCACTCTCATTTTTTAACTTGATATGAACACGAGCCACAGACCCAGCAGCACATCTATCATCTCCCCCAGGGTCTACATCTTTAGTGTTGTTGTCTTCTTCCTTTACATACACAATCAAATACATCACAGCAGCTTCACTCCAACCTCCTACTTCTGCTCCAAGTGCTGGATTGTTATGGAAAAGAAACCAGGCCGAGTTGAGATGAGTAGGTACTAGTAGAAAAGTGTCATAATACAATTGATGGTAGCATGTTGGTTTATAAGAATCTTTTTGCCAAGAAGAAAAAAGAGCGACAACAACGACCCATAACCATCAGATATGTGTTTTCATACAAACACATGTTTTTGCCTTTTTCTTTACCACTATTGTTTAGTAATTTTTTCAAATATAATTCTCAAATACATTCATATAATACTAGACAGGTCAATCATCTTCATTTTCCTTTTTATAAAACTAAACACGGCCAGTATTCCCTCAGATATCGTGGTGTTACAGATATGGAACTCCAAATCTCACATTATCAAAAGCTTTTTCTTTGTTGATTTTTTTGTTGTTTATTTTTTGTGTGTTGATGATCTGTAACTATGTAGTCTAACCTTTGTTTTTTTGTTTATAGTTTTCGTCTTGTTGTGTTTTTTTGTTTTTGTTTTTTGTAATTACTGTTTTACTTCCTAAATTGAAGGGAGGTCCGCTGCATAAGCCTGTTGGCTTTTTGATCTCTCCTGTCAAATTTGTTTTACTATTTTGATTGTAAATGTTACTTTTATTGTGTGCAAACTAATAAAATAAAAATAAAAATAACAATGTTCTTCTCTACAATAAACACACCTGCACCGCGGCTTTAGAAGAAAAAGATGCTACAGAGCGAGTCAGAAGAGCAGTGGAATACGCGCCAGTCACAATTTGTCCTACTGTACTTATTTTGTTCTGTACTATTTTTTTTTTCTCCCGTTCAAATCCAATTACTTGGGTCACGGTGATCTCCGCAATTAGAAGCCTTGTATAATAATTGTAAAAAAAAATAAAGGTAGCTACTTTACGGATTTTCACCTATCACAGGTTCTTTTTGGAACGTAACCACAGAGAAAAACGAGGGATTACTGTATTTGACTTCAAAGATGCCCCTTAAATACCCACCATTTTAGAGAAAAGTTCCAACTTTCCTTTTTCTATTCACTGCCTTATCTCCAGTATGAGAGAATAAGGTGTTTCTGCTCAATGCAGTGTAGTTTACATGATTTATGGGGATGCTTTGTGCATCTATATCTTACCGCAAACCCGCGACGAAGCCGCATTCTTTACACTTGAAGATTTTCTTTCCGTGGCGGCTCTGGTAGTGGCGTCGGATGCTCGAAAGGTGTTTCGTTTCGAAATTGCAGATTTCACAGTGAAGCAGACTGCTTTCCAGCGGCCGCTGCGTGTTCTCAGAGTTGTCGTTACTCTGTGCCCTCGAGCTGTAGTGGCTCAACTGCCGCTGCACATCTGGGGGCTCCGAGTACACGGATGCTGTCGGAGACAAAAACAACCGGGGCCTGTGAGCACACCGCTAAAACAGCTAAAACATTACGATTTGTAAAGACTATATACGGGAGACGCGACTTGCCTTCGGACTCTTCAGCTTCTTCATCGAATTCCTGCAGCATATTCATTTTCTCGGACTCAGAAAGCTCCTCCTCAGCCGTCTGACTGATCTCATCAAAGCATTTGATCCCAGAATTATCCTTCTGGATGACATCTGGAGATTAAGCAGCAGAATTAACATTTACAATGTTGACTATACTGGCAGGTGAAATTACAACATTTAGCTAACATTTATAATGAACAGAGCAAAGTTTAAACTCCAAACTATTCAATCAGAAGAGCAGACTGCGTATCACCGACAGCATCTCCAGTAGTTTAAAACCAACTCCACCTGACTTGTTACAGACAGTGTTGCCTATGGGTCAATGACATGACGCCTATATTTTCTGAAAAACAGACTTTTTTTTTTAATTCAAAAAAGGTTTAAATGGATAAAAAAATACCATATATATGAACTACTTGTCTCACATATGGACTCACTTGAATTTTACAAAAAATACTAGTTATTTGGGATTTTGTTGTTATTTTAAGCAACAAAATGTCATGTGGTGCGACTGTCCGACCAGGACTCTTTGTTTGAAATCACTCTAAATGTATTTAAATCAATCTTCTGCCCTATCTGGCATGATTTCTGAACTGTCTTGTAGTGTGTAAGATTTCAACACATTTGTATTTATATTTTCATCATAATATACAAACAAAGTTTGACTGATGATGTCCATTTTATGAAATATCATGTGGCGCGACCATTAAAAAAAACAACCATTTTTGTATAATACTGAAAACTTGTAAAAAAAGGAAATTCATTTATTTTAATATGAATCATGGTTGCACCACATGACTTTTTTTTTTTTAAGGCTAGTGTCAATTTAAAATTTTTATATGAATTTATGTGTACACAACATTCTTAATGTTTGAACTACTGCAATAGATATTCTTTTTTTTTAAATTATTTTAAAATTGACCTGTTAAATCCTTATTCGTCATTGACCCCTATGCAAACACTGTACACCTGAGACAGCACATATTTAACTAAACCGGACACTGGCTGAATAAATAATCATTTTGATGAGACCAAGGAGGCAAAGCTGCAGCACAGCAGAGGGGGACTCCTGTCAGACCCCAGCTGCTTTCAACCAGCTGACAAAGGGAACATGTTAAATGTCACTAAATGTCTGTAATCTTGATGACTGTCCAGCAGCCAAAGTCAAAATATCTGTTGGATTATTTGAGAACAACGGCCTCGCTAACAACTGGTGTATCAGCTACAACTGTGTTTCTGACCTTGATGGTTTTTCAGGAAGTGACATCGCCAAAGACCCATCAAATTCGTCCGATAGGAACAGCAACCGCAAAGGAAACCCTTCAGTATCCCAGCTTTATGCACAACGTACTTGTTGATGCTAGAAGGGAACAGAGATTAGAAAAGAAGAGGAAAAACAATAAATACTGATTTTTATAACTACAATCCATAACAAGGACATAAAAAGTCCTTTAATGACACTTTTTGACCAAAAATAGTTACCGGTACTTAAACTGTAAATCAATTAGAGACCCAAAGAGCCAAACATGCATACAGCTGCTGTTAAACCCCCCCACACTTTTATAAACACCAATAGATTGCAATGGATTTTTTTAACTGTAAATGCTAACAACTCAGCTGCAATTTGTTGTTAAAGATTAAGACCAAAAGTGATAGAAGATTTTACATGAAACTTAAACCCAGAGGTGTCAAGTAACGAAGTACAAATACTTAGTTACCTTACTTAAGTAGAAATTTTGGTTATCTATACTTCACTGGAGTAATTATTTTTCAGACGACTTTTTACTTTTACTCCTTACATTTTCACGCAATTATCTGTACTTTTTACTCCTTACATTTTAAAAACAGCCTCGTTACTCTATTTCATGTCGGCCTTTAAAAAAAAACTATCCAGTTAAATTGCTCCATCCGGATAGAGTGAATTTGGTTGTGGTTGTTTCAGATGTTCTTGTCCAGTTTTGTTCTTACATCCGTTCCCTCAGATTCCTGCAACTAAACTTGGATGTACATTCCAATAAAGGTTAGGATAAATGATAACATGCCTCTGAAGTTTGACTTTTTGCACCATTACAATACTTATAGGCAACTAGTCATCATATCTGCTGCTCTCTGAAACACATGTTAATGCTCAATAGTACACATATATGGTTCTTTAATATATTTGCATTATACTATAAGATGCATTCTTTTTCAATGGCCTTAATGGCTTTTTTCCCCCTTACATTACTTTTACTTTTATACTTTAAGTAGTTTTGAAACCAGCACTTATACTTTTACTTGAGTAAAAAACTTGAGTTGATACTTCAACTTCTACAGGAGTATTTTTAAACTCTAGTATCTATACTTCTACCTGAGTAATGAATGTGAATACTGAAGACACCTCTGCTTAAACCTCTTACTTGAACTGTGACGAGGGCACGGTGTTCAGTTTCTTGATCGCTGCCGTGGCCGCGTGGCTGTGCTCGTGCAAGCGCAGACCTTTCATGGACATGAACGTCCTCTTGCATTGATCGCAAGCAAATGCGTCAGCTTCTTTTGGTTCCCCCTCTGGTTCACAGACGGAGACCTTTGAAGGCGATGACCGGGAGCTCGAAGAATGAGCGACCGAGTCCAGCGACGTCACGTTCAACTCGGCCGCGCTTTCAAACGCGGGCCCCTCGTCTTGTCTGCAGGGCTGTAAATTCAACAGAGTAACAGCGATCAGACCACAAAGTGCAGCAAGAGCGTGAATGAGAACACCGTAGCCATCACTTACTTGGGAGGATTCAGGATCCGACGTCGTGGCACAGACGAGCGGTGGCGTTTTCGTTGCAGCCTCAAACGCCTGCATCGCTGTGTCTCTGTGGCGATCCAGGTGCTGGCAGAGTTTTTTAATTCCATTCAACTGTGACATGCAGTAGCGGCACCGGTAAATCCCAGTGGTCTTGTACTTCGCTCCGGTCGACAGCACAGAGAAGTCCGACTTCAATTTCAAGCGATGTTGAGTATCGTAATGGTCAATGAGTGACTGAGATGAATCAAAAGAAAAGTCTGGGCACTCTATACACGTGTGCTTGGAGATTGTCCCAGAATAAGCCGGGCGGGGGATGGATTTATATTTACGCTTGTTGTATCTCTCCAGCAGCTTGTCCATGCTTAGTGCATCCAATTTGTGAGTGTTCTTGTAGTGGCAACGCAAGTAGCCACGAAAGGCTGCCGAGTAGGTACAGATTTGGCACTTGTACAATGTCTTTTTCTTCGCCGCCTCCAAGCCTGGCGGGGTTTCCCCGGGAGGGGGAGGGCTGGAACTGCAACCCCGAGAGCTGTCGTCCGGCTCTTCTCCTTCAGCGTTGGTACGTTGTTCAGAAACCGCCGTGACGCCGTGCATCTTCTGCCAGTGGACTTTCAATTTCTTCATTGACACGTGAATTTGTTGACATTTTTTACACTGGTACCCTCTTTCATAGGGACTACCGACTACGCTGCCCGCAGCTATTTCCCCGATCTCCAGTCCGGTGGCCTGCACGACGAGGTCGGGATGCTTCATTTGGCAGTGAGTGAGCGTCCCGTGGTAGCTCCTGTTCACGTACGGACAGTCCGGACACCTGTAGACTAATTTGTTGCCGTCGTCTTCTTCTTCTTCTTCCGCGGTAAACTGCTGAGCTGACGGGACGTCCTGAGACGGGGCCGCAGGCATCTGCAGAACCTTCTTGCATACCGGGACGTAGTATTTCATGAAAGCATTCTTTCCGTGATTCCTAGCATAATGGCTTCCCAGTTGTTTTCTATTGAAGTAAAATTGGGGACACAGGGCACACTTGTAGACAAAGTCCGTTGAGGAGAGGTGCTTGTGGCGAATACGAATGTGGTGACTGAGGCCGATGGCGGTCCTGCAGCTGAAGGAACAGTGTTGGCACGCGACTCTCTGGAGGCCGCTGGCCTTGGCCAGCAACTTTCTACTGACGGCCGACGTTTGAGGAGCCGCCCTGAACGCGTTGGACGCAGAACCCGGCGAATCCTCGTTATGGTGCAGCTCGCGGTGCTGGTTCAGTTTCTTGGAGCTTCCGCAGATTTTCTGGCAGGTTTTACACATGTAGCCGGTTAGTTTCACGGTTTCCCCGGAATCTTTCTTGGTCGTGTACTCGTCGTGGTTGTGCAGCTGGGTCACGTCCACGTGAAGACTGTCCGCCCTGGTGGGGAGAGCCGGGTGCCTCATCTGGCAGTGCGTGAGAACTCCCTGGTAGGCGGTGTTGACGTAAGGGCAGTGGGGACACTTAAAAACGTGCACCCGCCTGTGGATTTGCACTTGTTTTTTGTCCGGCTCTTCCTCGATTACCAAGCCCCCGTGCTTTATTCCCTGATGAACGCTGACGCCACGCTGGCTGTTAAAACTCGCGGGGCATGAAGGGCACTTGAACAATGTGCAACCTGCTGTTTCTTCTTCGGGATCTTCAAGAGGCACTTGGAAAGCTTCAAACAACCCGGGCATATCGTTGAGGTCTTCCACCTCGCTGCTCGCACTCGCCTTTTTGTCCTCCTGGACATCCGAGCCATCTTCTTTTGCGGACAAAGAATGGACAATCTGACGATGCTGTGCCATATTCCACTTGGAGGAACTCGTGAAGGAACAAATGCTGCAGGAAAACATCTTTCGTTCATCTCCTTCTGCCCTTCGAGCTGCAGCTGCTGGCTTTAGCGTTGTATTCGTCTGCTGCTCTTCGGGACCAGCGTACAGCTCAGTTCTGACATACTTAAGGCTGCACAGGCGTGTTGGATGCTGCTCCTCGTAGTGCGTGTTAACGGCTTCTGCTTCTTCGTGGCTAAAAACGCAATACTCGCAGTGATATCCAGACTGTAAATTCCCCTGCCGAAAACACATCCTTATAATATTTCTGTGCGGGCGTTTTTTATTGTGGACTTTACGCATATGCCTCTTCAGAAGAAACACACACTCGGTACCGAATTTGCACATGCAGCACTGAAGTGTTCTTTGTGACGGCTGAGTGGAGTCCGTTGTTGACGGCCGCACCGACCTGGAGGACGTGCCGAGTTTCTTTGCCGCCTTGGTTTTGTTCTTCTGGTTCGCAGCCTTTTTCAGGTGAGGTTCCACCACTTCTTTGAGAACCAGCGCGGTATACCGTCTTATGTTTTCAGCCAGAGCTGGAAATCCCCGGTGATTCCTGTAGCAGTGCCGCAATACCAGATTTATATTGGCACGTCTGTAGTTGCACACGTGGCAAAACAGCTTATTTTCATCACCTTCGTTCATTAATGGAAGAGGCAGCCGGGTTGCAGATGAGGAGCCCTTTGGATCAAGTTTGGATTTTTCGATCTCATTACGCATCCAAGCTGTGTATTCAAGAATACGCTCACGGTCCGTTTTCTTCCATTTGTGGGACTGGAGCTGATGAGCAAGTATTCCTACAAGGGTGGGATTTCCATTGTTGCACTCCGGACAGAAAAAGAGCATTTCTGCTTTTTCATAAGGATTACATTTTTCCAGAGAGACGTCGGCGGAAACTTTTCTTCTGGTAGGAGCTTTCACTCGTTTACTAGCTCTGGGATTGGGTTTCCTTTTACGTTCCTCAACACTATGCTTTATGATATCTTCCATAGTTATTCTTCTTTCCATACTATGTTTTGAACAACAATGATTGACGACACTTCTGAGTTTGGGATGAGAGTAATCACAAAGTGTGCAGTAAAACCATTCAGCTGACAAACTCGACAACAAATCGGCCACACCAGGAGTCTTTTCCTCAGGAGTCTTTTCCTCTGGAGTCTTTTCCTCTGGAGTCTTTTCCTCCGGAGTCTTTTCCTCCGGAGTCTTTTCCTCCGGAGTCTTTTCCTCAGGAGTCTTTTCCTCAGGAGTCTTTTCCTCAGGAGTCTTTTCCTCAGGAGTCATCTTCTCTGGAGTCTGTGTAGATGACATCTTTCTTTTGCTTTTAACCCTGACAGAATCCACTTTCTTACTTTGGGGAGACTCTGTATGATACTTGGACGTCTCTGGTTTCTGCTCAGGCACAGACAGTGAAATCCTTTGTGGGTCTTTCTGTTCACCTGTTGCTTCCTTTGGAGACTCTTTTTTAGGCGTCACCTGCAGCGTTGTAAGTGCTGTGCCAAAAGTTAACTGTCGGATCTTATCGATTGTAATTGCTTCATCTGGGTGAGTTTTCTGATAGTGAACATGCATAACAACCACTGACTTATGGACAAAATCACAGTTATTACATTGAAGCAAAACCGTGTCTAATCCTTTGGAGCTGGGGTGTTTGGGAGAAGGCGTGTTTTGGACTTTCTCGCATGGTGCATTTGCCTTCTGAGGAGTAATCTCTCCTGATTTTGGTGGACTGACCTTTTTTTCCAGCGATTTCAAACATGGTTCTTCCTGGCATTTGGTGAGTGAATATCGACAGAACAACAAAGAATTGTCCAATTGATGTAATGGATGCTTTTTTTCGTAATGAAGCCTCAATGCATTCGACACAATCGTAGTAAATGGGCATTCAAAACATTTGTAAATCAAGTTGAACTCACTTGATTTCATCTTGAATATATCTGGGGCCTCTGGGTGCTTTTCCGTGTAGTGCCACTTGAGGTCAACTGTGCTTAAAAATTCAACTGGACACTCAAGGCAACGAAAGGTTGCACTCTGATCTTTCACGTTGAGGATGTAGACTGCCCTGTACCGGACGTAAGGGTGGTCATTCTGATAATGAGAACACACACGTCTAAAGTCCACACTGCTGTGGTCACACTGCTTACAGAAATAAACTTTTGGTCTTTGTGGTTCTTCCCTGTGGTTCTTCTCCTCATCGTCACTAACTTCAAACGAAAACTCTGTGCTGCAGGAGGGTTGTGTATTCTTGTCTTTGGTCTCTGGACGTGTTTTCACCTCTTCTCCTGATTTAGCTTTTTTAGCAGGAAGAGCCTGGGGAGTTTCCATGCTGGTCCTCTTGCCGACGTTTCGAATTGATTCTCGCCGTTGTTCGTTGGGGTTCTGTGATCTCATGTCAGAATTCACAAGGCGGCCATCTTGCAAAAGTAGGTGCAAACCGGAGGCGGTGATGTCAATTGTAGTCTGTGCAGCGACTTTAATTACACCAGTGCTGTTGGAGCTGGAACTTGAGGGTTTTTTATGCAAAATTGGAGATCCTTGAGGGTCGTCAGACAGCTTCACATGGAGTTGCCCACTTGATCCAGATGATGCTGCAAAGTCCTTGTTGGTGGTTTGCGATGGCCTCTTGTATGTTTTCAGATCCTTCGATAAGGTAAGCATGGACTGAGTTTCTGAGGTAGACGTAGACGAAAGAACTGAGGAAGTCTCCCCCGTTTCTGTGGCCCCATTGTGCTGGTTTGTCTCTGGGTTTTCAGCTACGATTGCAGTTCCAGTCATGTCCGAATTTTCAGTTTTCTCACACCGTTTCTCATGCTCATTTAAAACAAACCAAGAAGTGGCTTTAAAATCACAGTGGTCGCATTTAAAAGACTTTCCTGCACTTTTGCTATTGGTTTTCCTAGTGTTGGCTTTTTTAGTCCCAGCGTATTTCAAGCCAGCTTCTCTGAGAGCAGCGTCTACATCAAAGCAGTGCACCTTGTTGAGATGGTCGAACAGGTACACCTTGGATTTGAAGATCAGTGTACATTTACTACACCGTAAAGAATCGACCAGGGACCCTTGGGTGGCGGTTTGCTTTTTGACATCCCTGATGTGACCTGGGCTGGGGAGTTGCACTGAATCTGAAAGTACAAGACAGACACGCTGTTAAAATACTAAGTTTTACATGAAGAAAACTATCCAATCATCAATTCAATACATACCACTTTGCATCTTACACTCGTCAGTCACTGGCCTTGCATAGATAGGAGTTGTCATGCACCCTGGAGATGGTAAAGGTATGTCATTACTTTACTAGGTATAAATGTTCTCCATCATATCTGGCTGCTGCTCTCTAGTCTTGATAAAAAGATGAAAACTGCATTATTGACGGAGTCTAGAGGACACGATGTTCCCCTCGTGTACAAACGGGTGATAAACAGGAGGGGAAAAAAGAAATCACCCACTTTATTCAACTTCCAGTCCTCTACATTAACTAAGACGACGGCGAAAAGCAGTTAAGACCGAAAAAACTGATTCAAATGTAGTAAAGTTTTAAAAGAAATGCCGCATTAACACTCGATGCGCACGGATGTTGTACTCACAGGTGAAGACAGACACGAGGTGAGGCTTAAAAGGCAATGTTTTGAATCTCTGATACAGCTGAAAACACAACCACAAAACACGTTTCCGCCATTTTTCCCGCGAGTCTAATCCTCCCCTCCTCCCTCCGCTTCTTCCTCTGCGGGAGAAACGGACCCGCCGACGGGGCTGCGGCTCAGTAGCGCCCCCTGCTGTTCTGCTGGTCTAATGTCTGTCTGTCACACATACATTATATGACTGTCTCAGAAAATTAGAATATGTCAGTTTACAGCTTAAGAAAACTCAAATATCCTATCTAAAAAAAATATAATATTCTGGGAATCTTAATCTTAAACTGTAAGGCATAATCAGCAATATTAAAATAATAAAAGGCTTGCAATATTTCAGTTGATTTGTAATGAATCCAGAATGTATGACTTTTTTTTTTTTTTTAATTGCATTACAGAAAATAAAGAACTATCACAATATTTTCTAATTTTCTGAGACAGTCCTGTAACTATATATAAAATGTATATATATATATATATATATATATATATATATATATATATATACACACACATATATATATATACATATATATATATATATATATATATATATATATATATATATATATATATATATATATATATATATACACAGGTTTACATATACAAATGTGTGTGTGTGTATATATATATACAAACCTATATGTACATATATATTTAAAGGCGTATATATACATATATAAACGTATATATATGTGCAATTATATGTACGTGTGTGTTTATATATAATATACACACACACACACACACACACACACACACACACACACACACACACACACACACACACACACACACACACACACACACACACACACACACACACACACACACACACACACACACACACACATATATATAAACAACCCTGCAGGGAGTTGGGTAAAACTTGGTTTCTTGAATAAAGTTAAATATAAAATGCAAATGCTTGTATTGATTTTATTGTAAGTTTAAGAACAAAGTCACGTGCCTATGTGGGTTTAGTTACTTTTACCGCATACTCATAAGATAATGGTAATCAGGGATTGCCTGTCATATCTCAATTTGGACAAGAGATGGCACTATTCACTCTTTCAATGTGAACCATTAGTTGAAGCACCCTACTAAAAAGTTTCAGTGATTTATCGGGCTTCATTTGACCGTCACTACCTGTGGGTGCCAACCACCAATAAAACAAAGCTGAGAATGTAGACTGCCCTGTACTTAACATAAGGGTGGCCATTCCTATGATGAGAATGCACATGTCTAAAGTCTACATTGCTGTATTCACAGAGCTTAAAGAAATAAATGTTTGGTCTTTGTGGTTCTGCATTACCGAGATTTTTTGCCTCCTCTTCATCGTCACTAACTTCAAATGAAAACGTTGTTCTGCAGGAGGGTTGTGTATTCTTGTCTTTGTCCTCTGGAAGTGTTGTCACCTCTTCTCCTGATTTCGCTTCTTTAGGAGCAAGAGACTGGGGAGTTTCCATGGTGGTTTTCTTGCCGAAATTGTTTTGAACTGCTTCTCGCCGTTGTTCGTTGGGGTTCTGTGAGCTCAATTTAGAAATCACAATGTGGCCATCATGCAAAAATAGGTCTGAACCACAAGTGATCATGTCAATGTTAGTCTTTTCAGCAACTTTAATTACACCAGTGCTGTTGGAGCTGGAACTTGAGGGTTTTTTATGTAAAATTGGAGATCCTTGAGGGTCGTCAGACAGCTTCACATGGGGTTGCCCACTTGATCCTGATGCATTACCGAGATTTTTCGCCTTCTCTTCATCGTCACTAACTTCAAATGAAAACGTTGTTCTGCAGGAGGGTTGTGTACTCTTGTCTTTGTCCTCTGGAAGTGTTGTCACCTCTTCTCCTGATTCTGCTTCTTTAGGAGTTTCCATGCTGGTCTTCTTGCCGAAATTGTTTAGAACTGCTTCTCGCCGTTGTTCGTTGGGGTTCTGTGATCTCAATTTAGAAATCACAATGTGGCAATCTTGCAAAAATAGGTCTGAACCACAAGTGATCATGTCAATGTTAGTCTTTTCAGCAACTTTAATTACACCAGTGCTCTTGGAGTTGGAACTTGAGGGTTTTTTATGCAAAATTGGAGATCCTTGAGGGTCGTCAGACAGCTTCACATGAGGTTGCCCACTTGATCCTGATGCATTACCGAGATTTTTCGCCTCCTCTTCATCGTCACTGACTTCAAATGAAAACGTTGTTCTGCAGGAGGGTTGTGTATTCTTGTCTTTGTCCTCTGGAAGTGTTGTCACCTCCTCTCCTGATTTCGCTTCTTTAGCAGCAAGAGACTGGGGAGTGTCCATGCTGGTCTTCATGCCGAAATTGTTTTGAACTGCTTCTCTGCATTGTTCGTTGGGGTTCTGTGAGCTCAATTTAGAAATCACAATGTGGCCATCGTGCAAAAATAGGTCTGAACCACAAGTGGTCATGTCAATGTTAGTCGTTTCAGCGACTTTAATAACACCAGTGCTGTTGGAGCTGGAACTTGAGGGTTTTTTATGTAAAATTGGAGATTCTTGAGGGTCGTCAGACAGCTGATCCTTGTTGGTGGTTTGCGATGGCCTCTTGTATGTTTTCAGATCCTTCGATAAGCTAAGCATGGACTGAGTTTCTGAGGTAGACGTAGACGAAAAAACTGAGGAAGTCTCCCCCGTTTCTGCGGCTCCATTGTGCTGGTTTGTCTCTGGGTTTTCAGCTACGATTGCAGTTCCAGTCATGTCTGAATTTTCAGTTTTCTCACACTGTTTCTCATGCTCATTTAAAAGAAACCATGACCGAGTTTTAAAATCACAGTTGTTGCATTTAAGAGAACTTCCTGCCATTATACCCTTGGGTCCTATAGCTTCTAGTCTGTTAATCCCGACATGTTTCAAGCCAGCTTCTTTGGCAGCAGCATCTACATGAAAGCGGTGCACCTTCTTGAGATGTTTATACAGGCACATCTTGGATTTATAGATCCGTGTACATTTACTACACGGTAAAGACTTAGCAAAGGGATTTTGAGTGGTGGCTTGCTTGATGATGATGTTGCTGATGTTTCTGATCTGTTCGCGGATGGCGAGTTGCACTGAATCTGAATCTGTGGGAGAGTATAAAGACCTGCTGTTAAAATACTAAGTTTGACATGAAGAAAACTATCCAATCATCAATTAAATACATACCATCTTCCATCTTCCACTCGTCAGTCACTGGCCTTGCATAGATAGGAGTTGTCATGCACCCTGGAGATGGTAAAGGTATGTCATTACTTTACTAGGTATAAATGTTCTAAACATATCTGGCTGCTGCTCTCTAGTCTTGATAAAAACTGCATTATTGACGGAGTCTAAAGGACACGATGTTCCGCTCGTGTATCTACGGGTCATAAAAACTTTCGCAACACTTTATTGAACTTCCAGTCCAGCACATGAACTAGGACGACGACGAATAATGACTGAATAAACTGTCAAACTCTCTTCAAACATATAAAAGTTTAATAAATATGAATAATTGGCGCTCCATAAGCGTAAGTTATGTACTCACGGGCGAAGAAAGGCACGTTTTGAGGCTTTAAAGGTGAGGTTTTGAACCTCTGATAGTGCTGAAGACTGACAGGTGACCACTTCCGTGTTTACTCCCCCCTCCGCTTCTTCTTCGTCTCCAGGTAAACGGCAGCTGCTCTCCGTCGTTTAGCTCAACAGCGCCCTCTCCGTTTGTCGTCAGTACAGACTATTAAAACAAGGGAAGCCGTCATTCGATACAAATTTGACTGAAATCTGTTTTCAGTGACTTTTCAGATTCAAATTGAGAATACTTTATTAGTCCCAAAAGGCCAATTCATTTCTACAGTCGGCCTGTCCATAGCAACAAAACACAATAGCCTACAACAAACAATAGCCACGATCACATCAGCAACAACAACCACAACCAGTGACAGCACAGCAGATCAGGATGCAAAATACTTCATGGTTCACAGTTTACAATAGTTCATGGCAAGATAACTTCAAGATTCATTCAGCAAATTATGCATTTAGCAGCCTTATGGGAGATGGGATAAAAGAATTTGCATAGCGGTTTGTTTTCCGCACCGGCACATAATACCGCCGACCTTTTTATCCTTCTTTTTCTTTCTTCTTTTCTTTTTGTCTGTTTCCTTCTGGGGTCGCCACAGCGAACCATTCATCTCCAGCTAACCCTATCCTCTGTATTTTCTCGTCATCTAATTTCATGTCCTCTTTCAATACATAGCCTACTTACATCGCTTTTTTGATCTACTACAGTATAAGTGTCCCTCCTGACACTTTTAATCTCACTGACCTTCCACAGAGATATTCACTATTCACTATTCTCACCTCTTAACCTGTCCAAACCATGTCAGTCCGGCCTCTCTGACTTTCTCTCCCAAACATCTGGCATGTGCTGTTATTCTGATAACGTCAACATTTTGACCTCTGCTACTGCCCTCTTATCCTTTATTCCTTTAATTGTAGCGCCATATTGAATCAGTTCTTGAAATTATCATCAAAACTGGGTTTGGAATCCATCCTTGTTATTATTTTTAATGTGGTATTTCCACAGGTTGTACAGAAAAAGTATTTATCTTTCCCAGTGCCATCAAAGTAATTCCAAATTTAATTTTCTTTCAGTTGAACTATGTGTGCGGTTTTCCTGTTAAGATCATTTTCTACACATACTCAAAAAATTTCCGTTTCCATTAGTTATAGTGCAGACAAGCAGTTGAAAAAGTGTCTCGCTTACAGGACTGGATTGTTTATTTAAGTTCATGAGAGTGAGAGTTGTTCACCTATACAAGGGGTTAATATTTATAAGTATAATATAAGTAATATAAGTCAAATGTTTTGCTGTCTAACAATAAAACTGGTAATATGTGAAATGTAACAATATAATGTGACACTATATCGACACACATTCATCATATCAATATTATATTGTAAGAACGTGGACATTTTTTTGGTAATAATATGACAAATATGTATAGTGTAATTACATGTAAATAAGGTGTTTGAACATAAAAAACATTGGTTTTACAATAAACTTTTCATGTTATAACATACAGCTCTATTTTTCTTTGCTGGGGTGGCAGCTCTATGCATCTGCAGTCAATGTATTTAACTTGATATGAATGTTATTAGAGTGTATGCATTTATGTGGAGACTGGTCCCTTTTACATCAATTTCAGGAGAACAATGGACTTATACCTCAAGCCTACCGTGTTTATTAGTTTTGTTACTTTTTTCTAGAAGATAGGAAAAAAATAAATTGCGCGTATGAAAACATTATAAAAGTTATACAAGAGTAGCCTCTTCAGTGTAATCTGGAAAATCATTTGCAATTCAACCTAATTCAAAAAAATAGAAATACTATTAAGAGAGCCTAAAAAATATTTTCACAAGACTTATTTGTAAAATATTGTGAGAGTATTGGAACAATATTGACACAGAAAGATATCTGTGTAATAGCTCCATTATAAACAAGCTGGGAGGACTAACGTGTGTGTCGGGCACTGGCGTACTGCATCCCAGTGTGGTTTGTCAGCTGTACTGCTCAACAACAGAGCACAGAAGGTCATGGGCTGTACTTTTCCCTTCCTGAAAGCATCTCTACAGGTCCCGATGCTACAGAAAAAGACATCCCACCAGCACAACATCGACCCCAACATCCTGGGAGTAAATACCCTCAGAGAGGTTGTACAGGACAATAAAAGCCACAACAAACAGGCTGAAAGACAGCACACATCCCAAGGCCATTCCAATAGTAAAAAAAAACAAACACTGAGGGGTTTTCATCTGTGCAATATTTCACCTTCAATGTTTTTCAGCTGTGAACAAGTTTTAAACAGTTCTGCAATGGTCCAATTAACAAGATTCAATTATTCTCAACTGTGTGATAGGACATGGAAATATCTTGAATGTTTTTCTGATCTTTTTATCAACAACTCTTTCTCTATTTAAAAAAAAATATGCTGTGTGAATGGACCTGCGTACAATTTAGTTGTACTTTTTGTTTAATGACGTTGGAACGAGATGTCTGTTTCAGACTGGGTTGGGGACACATGGGGGCCAATTACACACAGTGTTAACACGGATGATGTTGATGAGTGCACACAAAAGAAGGTGTTAGAATTTGCTGGTAAAAGCTTGATAGAAAATATTTAATTCAGTTAAATTTAGCACAAAAGGTAAGGAAATTTGTGCTTGGTAGATTATTTATCTGTTGTTTATTTAAACGAAATGAGAGCATTTTGTTAGTCAGGTCTTTTCCCTTCCTAAGAAAACGAGTTCCGACCAGCGTGTTGTTTCTTCCGGAACGATAATGCAGCACGTACCACAACACTCCCGAAGTGGCCGGTGTTTGTGACAAACTACTGACTTTGTTCTTCCTTCTTTGTCTTCATTTTCAGGGACAACGTTTTTTGGTTCAATACAAGGGACTGTATGCTGTGTGTGTGACCTGAGAGTGAGACTATGTTCCTTGGACAGCTGAGCGGGCGGCTGGTTTTGTCCGCCCTGAGGCGGCAGCGCTGTCCCGCATGGGCGGCCACCCTGTCAAACTGCTCCGTTCACAAGGAAACAACCACACGTACAAACGGGTTTCACACAGAGCCCAGCGGAGCGAGCAGAGCTCTTAGGAGCCGGAGCACAGTCCTGGGGTCTCTGCGGGAATCACAGGGGAAGGGAAGGAGGAGCTTCAGCCTGTCGGCGTCTGCTGTGGTGAACTCCGCACCCGCCCACCTGCGACCCTACCTGCGGCTGATGAGGCTGGACAAACCCATCGGTCTGTGCTCGGCATTACACCTGCAGCTGCAAATATCTGATCAGGTAGTCCAGGGGCCAGAGCCCAACATTTCACTTGTCAGTACCACTCAAGGTGACCAAACTTACTTATGATTTTTGAAAAGATCCATGTCCATAGAAGATATTTTGGTATGATAACCTTCCCGAGTGGCAGCTGGATCATAGTTATCAGCTCATGAAGTTAAAACCCCCTTCAGAAAATTACATTTTAGATGCTGCTGCATATCCTGGTTTAGACTCATGTACAGGATATCTGTCAATGTTTCACTATATTGTCTTTGGTATCATTTTAAAGGGGACCTTCTAAGCATTCATTCAAGCTAAGATGTGAATCTTTCTGACCAACATAGAGGTCACTGCAGCTCTTTAAACTATAAACAACACACATTTTTACACAATTTTCACCTAAATGATATACTATCTTTTAGCCCTGTGTCAACTAGGAACAACAGAGACACAAAATACAAAAACTGGAATACTCACAGGACCATAAGGATTCAGGAAATGTATAATATACCCATACAATATCATTGTTACAGGTCATTGTGAGCCTTAAACTAGAAGAGCATCATTAGGCTCCTATGAAACTATAACAGCAACTAGGCTAATGTCACAAACTGGTCTTTATCCTGCAAATACACGACAAAGGACATAACAATGAGATAAAGAATCCGCTTAGTTTTATAAACATTAGAGACACAAAATACAAAAAAAAAAAAGTACAAAAACTGGAATACTCACAGGACCATAAGGATTCAGGAAATGTATAATACACCCAATTTAGAATCATCAATTAACCTGAAGGGGGTTTTAACTTCATGAGCTGATAACTCTGATACAGATGCCACTTGGAAAGGGTTATCTTACCAAAATATAATGTACAGACATGGATCTTTTCAAAAATCATAAGCAAGTTTGGTCACCTTGAGTGGTACTGATATCTGGTCTGGCCCATGGACTAAGAGGTGGATAATCCAGGTGCCATAAAGTAAAAATCCTGTCCAGCAGTTGTTCCAACCGGTCACTAAACCAGCTCCTCTGCAGGTAGATGGTAGGTTGTCAGTGAAAACACCTGTTTTAAATGTACTGGCTGATCCACAGGAAAATTTGAATATTGTGATTTTCTGTAATGCAATTAGAAAAACAAAAATGTCATACATTCTGGATTCATTACACATCAACTGAAATATTGCAAGCCTTTTATTATTTTAATATTGCTGATCATGGCTTACAGCTTAAGAGAACTCAAATATCCTATCTCAAAAAATTTGAATATTCTGGGAATCTTAATCTTATTTCAGGTCATTTAGAACAGGTGTTTTCACTAAGGACCTACCATCTACCTGCAGAGGAGCTGGTTTAGTATTGGGTTGGAACAACTGCTGGACTGGAATTTTACTTTCTGGCACCTGGATTATACACCTCTGTATCTTATATGTGCAAAACATTTCTCTATCAGTTTTTTTTTTTTAGAACCAATATTTTTAATCCATAATACATGAAATATTTATGAAAGATGGTTAGAGCCCCAGCAAAAGGGGGCATAGGAGATTGTCTTTTGTAAAAATTGTAATTATTGTTTAAAAACCATCTAAAAGCCGTGTTGTGCTTTCTAGATACACCTAAACAGTTATTTTATCTCAATATCTGGTGTAGGGTTGCCACCTTTCAGAAATTGAAATAAGGGACGCCCCGATTTCAGCAGCGCAGGAGCCAAAAAAAGGGACATCCCCAAAACTTCTAAACTGCTTAGAAATTTGTTTATTTTATATGAAAAAACAAAATGTTTTGATTTAAACTTTAAAGTGCTTTAATGGCATTGAACTTGCTGTACAGACCATATAGCAACTGAAATATCCTCCTATGCTATGTATGTCCACATCAGCCAAGATGTAGAATATAGCCTACAGGTGAAGAATATGGTGTAGAAGTTAATTTATTTCAATAATTCAACTTAAAAGGTGAAACTAATATATTACATAGTTTTATTACATGCAAAGCAAGATATGTTAAGCCTTTATTTGTTATAATTTTGATGATTGAATTGTTTATTGATTTCATAATATAGAGATTTTTTATTTGGGGTTTTCATAAACTGTGAGCCATAATCACCAAAATTATAACAAATAAAGGCTTGAAATATCTCACTTTGAATGTAGTGGAAAATCATATATTTGTTTCACCTTTAGTGGAATTTACTACGAATGAAGTTTTGTAATATATTCAAATTTTCCGACCTTCACCTGTATATTATGACATCAATAAATAAGAGCATAATACATGTCTGTATTGTTTCAATACGGAACGCAACTTTTAATTAAAAAACTTAATTTAATTAATTATGAAAAAATTCTGTATTTCGAGGGACGGGTGGCGAGCCTGATGTGGTGATCTGTGTACTGATCTTAGGTTGATGTCAGAATCTGATTTATATTAAAAGCTGGAAGTTAAATGTCCAGGCCTGGTCATTTTTTAACCTGCCAAAATCATATTTAAGTAGACTAATACCACTGGTATTGCCCATAGCCGAAGCACAGTGTGCGCTCAATAAAGTTCAATGCATCACCACTAAAACTACACGTCCTTTGTCAGGTTTGAATGAATAATGTGTTTGAAACGTAAAACTAATTCTTTCAAATTGTACCTTGTTGCAATGCTTAGAGGTTTCAGCAATAAACAATGCAAAAGAAAGTTTTACTGCATTCAGGCCTAAGATTTTATACAGGATTTTCTTTTAAAAAGAAAACGTGAACCTCCTGTTCACTCCAGCTGTGTTGTGCTTGTGCAGGGACGTGGCTGCTGTATCTGCCGTGTGCTTGGAGCATTGCGATGGCTGCAGAGCCGGGTTGTCTGCCAGATCTGGGCATGATGGCTCTGTTTGGCACCGGCGCTCTGCTGATGAGGGGGGCCGGCTGCACCATCAACGACATGTGGGATAAAGACTTCGACAAACAAGTACTTGAGACTAACATGCAGTTGGGCAAATGATGTATTTTATTGAACTTGTCATAGTTAATGATTATATTCAACAACTCCTGTAATAACAAACAAACAAACCACAATGTAAATATTAACATGTGCAATTAATTTCACAAAACTAGCAGATAGCAAATGCAGAGTGGTTTACCTGTGCCTAGTTATGTAATTCTTGATTTGATTTGATTTATTTTATTTTTTGTACATGTAAGAAAAACAACACTTCATGAGAAGTTTAAGAAAACAAAACAACAAAACAAAGAATTTCATCCTTTAACACTTGCTATCTTTTTTATTTACATGTGCCAAAAAAGGAGTAGGAAGAAGTGTAAACTTATTTAGTCCTACCCTCATTCACTAATCATTTAACCTGTATTTATAAATACTCACACACTGTACTCACACTGCTAAATAACATTATTATTATTATTATTATTATTATTATTAATATTATTATTATTATTATTATTATTATTATTATTATTATTATTATTATTATTAGTAGTAGTAGTAGTAGTAGTATTATTAGTATTATATACTGTAATTATACTCACACATACTTATTCTAAAACTCTAATAACATTTTTAGCTGATGATATTATGGCTTGCAATGTGTTTTTGGATTTGACTCCCATTTAGCTAATTTCACCTATAATGGACAGGCTTTCCAACTCTGCAGATTCGGTTATAAATAGTGTTTTAAAAGTCATGATGTTGATGCTACATAGCTCTGTGTTCTTCAAACAGTCAAAGTGAAAAACAGCTTTACAGCAAAAGTACACATTTCATGTATACTTTGGACACAGTCAAGTTTGAATTGTTTATATTTTTGTCCAGGTGGCCAGGACGGCCTCTCGACCCATAGCATCGGGGGAGATTTCCCAAATGCAGGCCCTAGTTTTCCTCGGAGGACAACTCTCTCTTGCACTCGGGGTTCTTTTGTGTCTTAACTACTACAGGTAACTCGAAGCAGTCGGCATACTCGTGTTGAGCTTTATCTTCATGATGAACAAGAAATAAAAAGAGCAAATACTTAGTTGTTTAGGTAATAGAGTAGCCACTGATGCTCCCTTTAGATAATGTTACTATTTTTGCAGTTACCTTTTTTTTTGTAGAAATATTTTCAGGTGATTTTTACAGGGAAATCTCTTCTAAACATGTGTTCATATGTTCCTGCCAGCATAGCTCTGGGTGCAGCCTCATTATCGCTTGTCATCACCTACCCACTGATGAAGAGGGTCACTTATTGGCCACAGCTTGTATTGGGTATGTGCTGTTTGACATTATTCTATGTCTCTAGTTGATACCTATTCCCATCAGCAGAATGAAATGTTTAAGTCTTTTTTCCTTCCTTTAGGACTCACCTTCAACTGGGGCGCTCTGCTTGGCTGGTCTGCTGTGAGGGGCTTTTGTGATTGGTCCGTTTGCCTCCCGCTGTACTTGTCAGGAGTGATGTGGACTCTGATATATGACACAATATATGCTCATCAGGTGAAGCAGATGTTTGTGTAGCTCGTTCATGTTTCACATAAACATTGTAAGGATGCTCTTTTCTGTTTCTTACTGTGATATAGAAACATAAACATAACGGATGACAGCAGTTCAACTGGACTTTTCTTTACTTTGGCTATTTTAAAGATGTCTTTTCTAAATAAGGATGGAGTTCGGCCCAGATTAATGCATATGGCTCGTTACTGGATTTGTTTGTGGCTGTTTGAGCATCCAAATCTCAATTTTCAAGATTATTTCCAGAAGTTTACGTGCAAAAAGTTTTCTTTGTAACAGTACAGGACTGTCAGAAAATTAGAATATTGTGATAAAGTTCTTTATTTTCTGTAATGCAATTTAAAAAAAAAAAAAAATGTCATACATTTTGGATTCATTACAATCAACTGAAATATTGCAAGCCTTTTATTATTTTGATATTGCTGATTATGGTTTACAGTTTAAGATTAAGATTCCCAGAATATTCTTTATTCTAAATTTTTTGAGATATTTGAGTTTTCTTAAGCTGTAAGCCATGATCAGCAATATTAAAATAATAAAAGGCTTGCAATATTTCAGTTGATTTGTAATGAATCCAGAATGTATGACATTTCTTTTTTTTTGTAATTGCATTACAGAAAATCACAATATTCTAATTTTCTGAGACAGTCCTGTATAAAGTAACTGGAGCGCAATGGGCCCCTGAGCTGAATTGTTTCCTAGGAATACTAATGATAAGGTCAAACCCATACTATTCAAGAAGATTAGATATTTTCCTGCAAGAGTATTGCTTAATATAATTTTGCAATGTTTTGGAAAATGTGTAAAAGCCGGTGAATATGAATGGGATTGTGGTTAATCAATCAATAGTCAGTTAATCAAGGGCATAATAAATGTCTTACTATTTGGAAAATTAGATAATAAATAGATAAATGAATCATCAAAGGGTCTGAAAAATTGTTAATAGCATCCAATAGTTGACAGACCAAAGGCAACAGATGACGATGGATGGAAACATGCACATAGCTGTGAATGCATGTCATTTGCTTCAAAATGTAATTTATTCTTTCAGCTTTTAAGGAGACAGGCTGCATTTTGAATTAAAAAAAAAATCATATTATGTTTGCAGGAAACCACATGATGAATAATATCTAGCATGTCAAAGTAGAGTCATCATGGCTAAAATCTATTTTCTTTCATTTATGATCAGGATAAGGAAGACGACATCAAGGTTGGGGTTAAATCCACTGCGTTGAGGTTCCAGGAGCAAACCAAGCTTTGGCTGGGCGGTTTCACGGTGGCCATGATGTCGGGACTGGTTGTAGCCGGGATCAACGCTGAGCAGACGCTGCCGTACTACGCTGCACTGAGCGCTGCAGCCGTTCACGTAGCACACCAGGTGAGGAGCGTGGTGGTTTTCAGCCCCAAGGTTCTAACCAGCGCCGTAGTTTACACCATGTTTGCTTTGCTTTCCTGCAGATTTACTCCGTGGACATCAACAAAGCAGAAGACTGCTGGAAGGAATTTATCTCAAATAGAAACCTTGGACTCTTGTTGTTTGTCGGTATTGTTGCCGGCAATCTGTGGAAAACATCAAGAGAAAGTTTACAGGAAAATGAAAAAGCATCCAGATAAGCAAGACGGTTGATGAATGTTATAAAACTGATTTTAAACTATGAAATTAATTTATTGGATTTCCATAAGTCTTTAGGTATATGTTTTATTATTGCTATTTTTTTAACCACCAGAGTGCAGCATAATTCAGTTGCCACCTGAGGAGTGTATAGTATGTTCTGGTGTCAGTGTTATGTTTTGGTCTGTCAACAATTTAAAATAAATATCCAGTTCTTTTTCTGGACTCACTGGTTTACTTTGTCTCTTTGTCTTTTTATGCTTGAAAGGAAATCAGCACAGTTTTTCTCTTGCAGAAAAAAATCCAAGCTTTATTTTGTAAGAGGTTGGTGAGCCGGGTCACTGCAGAACTGCAGCCGAGCGATAAAAGCAGCTAAAAGCAGCTCAGACCTGCCACGTTCAGCACTGTTTCTGTCACTTTGCTAAAAAAAAAGAAATACAAAAAACACCATGTTTTGGTACTGCAAAACATCTTTATAAAAAATTTGAAAGGTTATATTTTAAAAAATAAAATCCATCCATCCATCCATTATCTATACCTGCTTTATCCCTTGCGGGGTCACGGGGGTCTGCTGGAGCCTATCCCAGCTCATTTCAGGTGAGAGACAGGGGTTACACCTGGACAGGTCACCAGTCCATCACAGGGCCACATATAAACACACAAACCATGCTCACAACCACACTCACACCTACGGGCAATTTAGAATCATCAATTAACCTAGTATGCATGTTTTTGGACTGTGGGAGGAAGCCGGAGTACCCGGAGAAAACCCACGCAAGCACTGGGAGAACACGCAAACTCCACACAGAAAGGCCCCTGCTTTAAAATAATAATTGTTATACAAATGTATTTCTTTCAGGGGGAAAAAAATAGAACAGCTTGCACTATATCAGAGTTTATAAGATTTATTTTAACCAGGTAATTATCAAGATTTTAATTATAGAAAGCATCATAGATGGGTTGAGTTTTTCAGAAATTAAGGTGGGGAAAGTTTATTCACTTCATTAATGACTGGGGACTTTGTGGTGTTTATCATGTGGTACAGAAAAGAAATAGAAATATTATGAAGATTCACTAAAATAAGCAGCATTGCGTTAAAACAAACAGGTGTAATAGGTGTGGAAATAACGTACAGTATGAGCTCGAGCTGGTGCACCTGCTGTTGCACCTTTTGTTTCCCCTGGCCAGCCATCCTAATTATTTCCCTTTTTTATACAAATAAATAGACTGGTTATACTGGTTTTTACTGATTACCAGGAGTCGGTACCAACAGGTGCAGAAGAATGTGCTTCTCAGTGTCATTGGATAGGCACACAACCAATCGTAGAAACGAAGCATGTGATGTAGGAAGAGCGACAACCAGACTAAATAGATAGATAAAATAAAAAAACAGTTGTTTCTTTTCAATACCTTTATTCATACGGTGTGATCAACTGAGCTATTTGTCGCTCTATACCTCCGTAACTGTGGCAACAAAGATGTTATGGACGCCCATACACAGAGACCTGTACCCGACATTTAAGGTAATGGTAGGTACCAAAGCATAGACTGGAGCATCTCCATGTTCCATCATCATACAAATCAAATACAAATAATCATACAAAGACACACAAGATCTTTTCTTCCCTTTCGGCTGTTCCCTTCAGGGGTCGCCACCGTGAATCCTCTGTCCCACACCAACCCTGTCCTCTACATCCTCTTCTTTCACATCAAGAGATGTCATGTTCTTCACTACATCAATAAATCTCTTTTGTATTCCTCTTGACCTCCCTCATGGCAATTCTGACCTCATAATCCCTCTACTGATACTGTATATTCAATCTCCCTCCTCTGTACATTTCATTCAATTCAATTCAAAATATGTTATTGATCCCTGAGGGCAAATGAATTAAAGAGGTCCAAAAATGTCCAAATCATCTCCATCTGGCTTCTATGACTTTCCCTCCAAAGCATCTAACATGCCCTGTCCCACTGATGTAGTCATTCCTGATCTTATCCATCCTCAACACTCCCAAAGAAAACCTCAACTTTTGAACCTCTGCTACTTCCAACTCTGCCTCCTGTCTTGTCACAAACTCTGCACCTCCATATCTCCGCAGGAACACCATCAGGTTCAACTGCCTGTCCACTCTTCATCCTCTTCAATGCCCTCCTCACTTCAGCCTCACTAATCTTTGCTTCCTCCGGGTCCACAATGGTCACTTCTTCTACTCTTCAAAGGTCCGTTTTCATCTTCCCATCAGGATTCTGGCACCTGTCAGCACATTTCCATCTCTATCCTTAATCACCGTTCCTGCTGCACATCTTCTCCATCATCTTTATCTACAGTGGGGCAAAAAAGTATTTAGTCAGCCTCCAATTGTGCAAGTTCTCCCACTTAAAAAGATGAGAGAGGCCTGTCATTTTCATCATAGGTAACTTCAACTATGTGAGACAGAATGGGGGGAAATAATCCAGGAAATCACATTGTAGGATTTTTACTGAATTAATTGGTAAATTCCTGGGTACAATAAGTATTTGGTCACCTACAAACAAGCAAGATTTCTGGTTTCACAGACCTGTAACTTCTTCTTTAAGAGGCTCCTCTGTCCTCCACTGGTTACCTGTATTAATGGCACCTGTTTTAACTGGTTATCAGTATAAAAGACACCTGTCCACAACCTCAAACAGTCACACTCCAAACTCCAGTATGGCCAAGACCAGAGAGCTGTCAAAGGACAGAGAAACAAAATTGTAGACCTGCACCAGGCTGGGAAGACTGAATCTGCAATGGGTAAGCAGCTTGGTGTGAAGAAATCAACTGTAGGAGCAATTATTAGAAAACGGAAGACATACAAGACACTGATAATCTCCCTGGATCTGGGGCTCCAAGATCTCACTCCGTGGGGTAAAAATGATCACAAGAATGGTGAGTAAAGAACCCAGAACCACACGGGGACCTAGTGAAGGACCTGCAGAGAGCTGAGACCAAAGTAACAAAGGAACCATCAGTAACACACTACGATCAGGGACTCCAGTCTGGCCTTCGGCAGGAGGGTCCCCCCTTATGAGCCTGGTCCTGCTCAAGGTTTCTTCCCTCCTAAAGGGGAGTTTTTCCTTGCCACTGTTTGGCTTAAGGCTTTTCTCCCACTATGGGAGTTTTTACCTGCCATTGTTTATATAATAATTGCTCGGGGGTTTATGTTTATGTTTATGTTTATGTTTATGTTCATGTTCTGGATCTCTGGAAAGCGTCTAGAGACAACATCTGTTGTATTAGACGCTATATAAATAAAATTGAATTGAATTGAATTGAATTGACTCAGATCCTGCAGGGCCAGACGTTCCCCCTGCTGAAGTCAGTACATGTCCAGCCCCGTCTGAAGTTTACTAGAGAGCTTTTGGATGATACAGAAGAGGATTGGGAGAATGTTATATGGTCAGATGAAACCAAAATAGAACTTTTTGGTGGAAACACAACTTGTCGTGTTTGGAGGAGAAAGAAAGCTGAGTTGCATCCAAAGAACATCAAACCTACTGTGAAGGTCATGCTTTGGGGATGTTTTTCTGCAAGGGGACCAGGACGACTGATCCGTGTAAGGAAAGAATGAATGGGGCCATGTATGGTGAGATTTTGAGTGAAAACCTCCTTCCATCAGCAGGGCATTGGAGATGAAACGTGGCTGGGTCTTTCAGCAGGACAATGATCCAAACACATCGCCAGGGCAACGAAGGAGTGGCTTCGTAAGAAACATATCAAGGTCCTGGAGTGGCCTAGCCAGTCTCCAGATCTCAACCCCAAATCTTTAGAGGGAGTTGAGAGTCCGTGTTGCCCAGCCACAGCCCCAAAACATCACTGCTCTAGAGGAGATCTGCATGGAGGAATGGGCCAAAATACCAGCAACAGTGTGTGAAAACCTTGTGAAGACTTACAGAAAACGTTTGACCTCTGTCATTGCCAACAAAGGGTATATAACAAAGTATTGAGATTAACTTTTGTCATTGACCAAATACTTATTTTCCACTATGATTCGCAAGTACATTCTTTAAAAATCACACAATGTGATTTTGTGGATTTTTTTTAAATTTTGTCTCTCATAGTTGAGATATACCTATGATGAAAATTACAGGCATCTCTCATCTTTTTAAGTGAACTTGCACAACTAAATACCTTTTTGCCCCATTGTATCTGCTTCGGCAACCTGCATTAATCGTTCTCTCCCTCCTTGGTGTCCAACCTAGCATACAAATCATACTATGCCCTTTTTTTTTTACTTTTGCCAACTCTACCATCACCTTAAACTGCATTTCCCTTTGCTCCTGTCTACCTGACTCCCTGATGACACATCATGTACTCTCTTACCCGTCTACCTGATCACGCTAGCTGTAGTTGTCCAGTCATCTGGAAGCACCTCTGGACCACCCAGAGCCCACTACACTCCTCTTTTCCTTTTTCAGCTTCCACTTCATCTTCTGCTGTGCATTTGTTTGTTTCTTCTTCCTCACCACCAGAGTCATCCTCCACAACACCATCCTATGCTGCCGGGCTACACTCTCACCTACCACTACTATGCAGACACTGATTAACTTGGGGTTATGTCGTCACCTCAGTGCTCCTCCCTCCGCTGTTGTATGTCCCTGTCTCTCTAGAAGCAGGTATTCACTACAGCCATGTCAATCCTTTTTGCAAAGCCTACCATCATCTGTCCTTCTGCGTTCATACCCTGGATACCAAACCTGTCCATCACTTCCTCAGCACCTCTGTTGCCTTCTCCAACATGTCAGTTGAAGTCTGCACCAATCATCACTCTTTCATCTCTGGGGATGCTCTCCATCACTCAGTCTACCTCCCCCCAGAATGTCTCCTCCTCTTCTAGTTCACAATCCCACCTGTGCAGCATAGCCACTAACAATATTGAGCAACACCTGTTCAGTGTCTAGCTTCAGACTCATCCACTGACACTCTTGGACTCAAGAATGTTACCAATAACCTAATCCTTCAACGTAACTCCAACGTCTCTTCCAGTCACGATAGAACAGCTTGAACCCTGCTCCTGGGCTTCCAGCCGTGCTACCTTTCCACCTGGTCTCCTGAACACGCACATCCACCTCTCTCCTCTGCATCATGGCAACCAGCTCTGGCTTTTCCCACCATAGTCCCAACATTCAAAGTCCCTACTCTCTTGCTTTTCATCTCTTCCCTCTACAGACACACCTTCCTCCTCTCCTTCTTTGACCGACAGTAGCTCAATTTTCCTCAGCACCCTGTAGGTGCACAGCGCCGAAGGGAGCCGTTCTTAACCCCGGTCCCGACTGATCCAGTATGGGGTTCATGGGCCTTGCGATCCGCATGTTTCGTTTGGCATACATCAGATGCCCCTCCGGGCACAGCCCTCTGCATTTATCTGGGCTCGGGACCGGCACAACCAAACACTCGCTTGTGAGCTCCTGAGGCTGCGAATAGGTTGAATATTGTTTTAAATTGATGAAGGGACAATGATCTCCTAAGGCAGTGGTCTTCAACCCTGGTCCTCAGGACCCCCTGTCCTGCATGTTTGAGATGTTACCCTGCTTCAGCACACCGTGATACAAGGAGCTCTGTCAACAACAGAGATGTCCAGACTTTGATGACAAGCTGGTGAGGACCGTTAATTAGAATCAGGTGTGATGAGGCCGGGAAACATCCAAAACATGCGGCACAGTAGATCTTGAGGACCAGGGTTGGTGACCACTGTCTTAATATTTTTCAGTCATAACGTAAGAGTTGAAGTGTAACATAAATGCTACCCCCATTGCAGATGTTTGAAATATGTGTCTGTGCTTTTATTAAAACTGCCCAAAGTTGGACTAGTGCAAGCACGCTTTGTTGCTGTCTTTGATGTGTCAGAGGTGACTCACCTTTGCAGCACAGTAACTGACAACAGCAAAAGAAAATACCTCAGAATCCTTTCCCACGGAGACATTCCGATGGGATTATATCTTTTTGTTAGCGTTAACAGACCGAGAAGAAGATCTGGAAACAAGATCAGAGTCGGTACATAGTTCTCTGCAGGGGATCTCTTTCTCATCTAGCTTCGGGCCCCCCGAGTCTTTTCCGCCCCCACCATGCTCAGTACGCCAACAGACTTCATTCATACCACGATTTACGCACGTTTGGCAGTGATTGGTACATTTCTTGCCTCTGCCAGAATGGCACACCTCTTCTCGGGAAGTTTCTTTTCATTCTTCCGAGTTCTGTTTGGCAGCTCTAAGCTACTGTTTAACTGGCGTGTATTAATTAGCCCCATTGGTACATTCTGACCTACCATAAACCTTTGACAACTAATAGAGAGAGATACAAAATAAGGACTATGTAGTGGCACCTCACTAGCAGGACACTGTTTAGTTTCAGTAAGTTATAATTCACAAGAATCTAGTCGTTATTAATGATGACGATGAGTTTTTAGTTAGTGTTCTGTTACGGGGCAGTTGTAACGAGAGACTGAAATAAACAACTCAAGTTTTTCCTTCGTCCACAAAAAGCGTTTTTCAGCTCTTTTGTTCCCAAACTCCTACATTGGTGACCCTGATTTTCTTTGGACGTTTCCAGAGTTAACTGGACAGACAGCAGAGAGGGGGCACG
Source organism: Cololabis saira (assembly GCF_033807715.1). Lineage (NCBI taxonomy): Eukaryota > Metazoa > Chordata > Actinopteri > Beloniformes > Belonidae > Cololabis > Cololabis saira. The sequence goes on along the minus strand of NC_084595.1, from coordinate 40,625,947 downwards.
GTGGCGCAGCAGGTAGTGCAGCCGTCTCACAGCAAGAAGGTCCTGGGTTCGATTCCCGCCGGGGATGCTGTGGGCGCTGAAGTGCGTGTTAGTTCCCCCATGACTTCAGTGCCCACACCCTGGGTGGGGTTGGCGAAAGGATCTTTCTGTGTGGAGTTTGCATGTTCCCGTGTTCCCCTGGGTAGCTAATGGGAGCTACCCTCACAAAAACATGCAGCAGTCCTGGGCTATACATGCCCCCTCTGGCCAACCGGGGCGCCAGATAGGGTGGGGAGGATCCGGCCAGAATAATGTGATCCTTCCACGCGCTACGTCCGGCCGGAGAATCCCCACCCTGTCTGGTGAAAAGATGCGGCCTGCTCACTCCTCAGGTTAAGGAGGAGACCTGAGCTCAGTGCAGGGCCCTCCCGGGGTTGGTAGAGGATGGCAATGCCCAGGACTGTTAGGTAGGAGCACTGGGTGATAAAATGGGGAAAAAACCGGGATAAAAATATTAAAAAAAAAAAAAAAAAACTGGACAGACAGCAACATGGCAACAAGTTTAAGAGGTTGAAGGCAAATCAAGAAAAAAGAGAACATAGAAGAGTGATAACAAGCTTCTGTTATTCATGTCAAAGACTTTTAACCAGATATTGTTAAAAAGTGCCTATAGGATACTTTTTGTACAAGGTGATAAACTAAAACATTTAGTCAACACATTTGGACTTAACACACCTTGCTTGTGGAAAGGATCAGAGAGCTTTCTGGCAAAGTAAAAAACAAATCTATTAACCCTTGTACTGTCTTTGGGTCAAGGAAGGAGGAAGAGAAGAAGGGAGGAAGGAAGGAAGGAAGGAAGGAAGGAAGGAAGGAAGGAAGGAAAGAAGGGAGAAAAGAAGGATGGAAGGAAGGGAAAAAATAAGGAAGGAAGGAAGAAAACAAGGAAGGAAGGGAGAAAAGAGGAATGGAAGAAGGAAGGAGAGAACAGGAGGAAAGAAGAAAAGAAGGGAAAAAAGAAGGAAGGAAGAAAACAAGGAAGGAAGGGAGAAAAGAAGGAAGGGAGGAAGGAAGGAAGGGAGGGAGGAAGGAAGAAAACAAAGAAAGAAGGAAGGAAGGGAGAAAAGAGGAAGGGAAGAAGGAAGGAGAGAGCAGGAGGAAAGAAGGAAGGAAGGAAGGAAGGAAAGGAGGAAAGAAGGAAGGAAGGAAGAAAACAAGGAAGGAAGGGAGAAAAGAGGAAGGGGAGAAGGAAGGAGAGAACAGGAGGAAAGAAGAAAGGAAGGGAATAAAGAAGGAAGGAAGGAAGAAAACAAGGAAAGAAGGAAGGAAGGGAGAAAAGAAGGAAGGAAGGAAGAAAACAAGGAAAGAAGGAAGGAAGGGAGAAAAGAGGAAGGGAAGAAGGAAGGAGAGAGCAGGAGGAAAGAAGGAAGGAAGGAAGGAAGGAAGGAAGGAAGGAAGGAAGGAAGGAAGGAAGGAAGGAAGGGAGAAAAGAGGAAGGGAAGAAGGAAGGAAGGGAAAAAATAAGGAAGGAAGGAAGGGAGAACACAAAGAAGGAAGGAAGGAAGGAAGGATGGAAGGAAGGAAGGAGAGAGCAGGAGGAAAGAAGGATAGGAGAATGAGGTCATTTTGACCCAAAGACAGTACAAGGGTTGAGAGTTCAGGGTGACAATGAGTCAAGGGTGGAAATGGGGAGGTAAAAACAAGTCTGCAAAGCTCAGTGGGGAAGAACATTTTGTTTTCATTAGGTATGTAAGACAATTGATTAGTGTGAGGGATTGGAAGAACTAATCACACTAATCAGAGCGTGAGGCAGCAGGTGGGTGAGGTCCGGCTCTCCCTCATGCGCTCTCTCATTATCAACCAGCACATCTCGGTCGGCGGGCAAAGTCCGTGCCACATAGCGGACTGTGGACCGACCCCGACCCCGGGGCGAGCGGAGCTGCTGCATGCCTTGCTCAGCGGCAGCGGCGGCACGTGAGGAAGTTCAGCAGCTGTTTCACCGGGGCTCGTCACGACGTCACGCCGCCGGCCGGCGCTGATTGGCCCGCGCTGCTGCTGGACGGACAAATTGTGTAAAGTGTGCGGTTTAAAGGAGTTGGTTTGCGTCCGTCTCCCGCAACGGATCGGCATCAGCCCTGACGACCGGGAGGGGGGAGAAGAAAAAAAGAGGAGAGAGAAAAGAAGACGAAGCAAGAAAGAAAGAAAGAAAGAAAGAAAGCAAAGCAGAAGCGAGTGAGAGATGCAGAGCTGCGCCAGGTCCTGGGGGCTCCTGCTGGGGCCGGGGCTGGCCGGGTCGGGGGCGCATCTGCGGGGCTGCAGCAGCCGCGTGGCGGGCTGGAGACTGCCCGGCTCCCGGCTCCGGCTCCGGCACGGATCCCTGGCGTCCCTGGCAACGGCCGCCCGGGGGCTCCGCACCTCCGCGGCCGCCGCGTCCCGCCGCATAGACGGCATCCTGCCCCGGCACGACGACTTCGCGGAGCGGCACATCGGCCCAGGTGAGCGGGAGAAGAGGGACATGCTGGATGTCCTGGGACTCGAGGTAAGACCCGCGTCTCAACCCCTCCATCCTCAAAAAAAAAAAAAAAAAAAAACAATAGAAAAGGGATAAAAGCATATTTTAATGTTATTAAATGTGTTATTGATTTGTTTTTGTGATTTTTGTATTGAGGGGGAGGATTTTTTTATAAGCCCTTCCGGCTTCTTTTCCTCTCCTGCACAATTATTTGTCCTTGTATTATTAATATAATTACTGTTTTATCATTGTGCATATGAATAAAATTAAAAAAAAAAGAAAAAATGTGAAAAGATGAACACTTTTTTTCTTTTTCCCCCCAGTCAATCGACCAGCTCATCGAAAACACCGTCCCTGCCTCCATCCGCGTCCGGCGCAGCCTGAAGATGGATGACCCCATCTGTAAGTTTGAGTGTGTTTGTATTCCTGCAATAAATAAATGGATGCCAAAGCACATATAAAAAACAACAAATGTGGGAGAAAGTGTGTGCAGAACCGGGCTTTTGTTTTCTCTCTTCTCCCCCCCCCCCGTCAGATGAGTGGCTGAAATGTAGGTTGCACCTCTATTGTGCGCCGCGGAGCGCGGAGCGCGCTCCCCTGGTTAAGTCTTCCTTTGAACATATTTGGAGTTGTTTTTGCGAAACCCGGCGAGCAGCACCAATCTCCTGATGGGAAGCCGATGCTCATAGGATGGCAAGTGGAGTGTAAAGTTTCGCCCTGCGCTCCCGGTCCCAAGTCCAGTTCAATCTGGTTGCAGCGTTCACATTACATCACAGCCGAGGGGGTTCCTAATAAGGGGACTTCGGCGCGTTTTGCATTAGATTGGTCTGCATGGTTTAGTTCCCCCCTCCTCATCCTCCCTTTCAGTCTCTGATAATGAAGATTTGCACGTTTCAGTATTGGGTATAGATCCTTTGTTTTGACTTATTTACAAGAAAGATGGAAAAAAAAAAACACAAAGCAGAGTAGAATAATGAGTTTCCCTGCATGCAATGTCACAAAGATGCTTTTACAATTCACTGTGACCTCTGTCATACCAGCATAAGAAATGACTACTTAAACCCTTAAAACAGCAACCTATGATCTCCAAAGTATGGTTGAAATAGATAATTGTCATTACACTGCACATAAAGGCACCAATAAAAACATCATGGAAGATGTATATTCTTATAAAATATATCTTATTTGTGATATGGAATACACCCTACTTATGCATTTTGTAATCATCGCTTGCAAGGCAGTGTGCTTCAGTGAATTACTCCATTATCAGCAAAACATTTAATCCGTTTATTTATTAACCACGCTGCAATCGTTACTGAACAATGAACAATACCTGTCACAAGGAGATTGCAAACTGTTTGTTTGTTTGTCTTGGTAAAGACCCACACTTCCCCAAAGATTCAATTCATTATGACATAATAGAAAGAAACGCCACAAATTGGACAAGAGAGGGGGAAACTAATCAATTTTTGAGCATTTTATCTCATATTACACTTGTTTTTGCATGATGTGCTTAAGTACTACAAAACAAAGCATGGCCTGGGATGATTTAATGTGACATGCATGATGGATTACTGTTGCCAACTATCAAGAAGTCATGATTCATTCTGGGATCAGCACATAGTTGTTGCAGGCAAATGTTCTATTACTTAATACATGAAAGATCAGTTAAGGTGTGTTCGCCACGTTGGTTTGTGTTTTGTAACATTAATGTTTACTTTGAATTTACATCAGCTATGTTTAAAATCATTTCTATGAGAAAAGTTAGCGATCTGCTTAAGAAAGGTTGAAGAAAAAAAACTTGGCGTCTTAAGTTACGATTTGTGAATTTTTCATTTCTTAACTGGAGATCTCCTGTTAACTAATCACATGAAGTAATCGTGACTTGATTTGTCATTGGTGACCAACAGAACTCAAGATACAACCAGGATTAAATCACCAAAAGTGATGCATTAGTTGGTCATTATTTATGCAAATAATTTGCAACCTTTATCATAAAGAGCTAACTATTTTTTTTAATGCTTTGATCAACTAAAAATCTATTCTGAATTAACACCAAACTTTCTGTTTTAAATTCAGTTTTAATTTTAATAACTGCTGCCAGAACTCGTCTGCGGTCTTTTAAGGATCGTAATCTAAAGCTGTTTGAGATGGTTTGTTGTAACACCGCAGAGATGCTGGAGGCGACACATAAACCAAACAAGGAAAGTGAAACAGAGAATCAGTGAGAGATTGAAGTGGCTGTCGTGCACGTGTTGCTCTGATCGGCCCTTGTATCGGCCTCCCCTCCGACTCTGTCAGGTTTCATAATGCAACAAGCCATGCTGAAGGAATAAAACTGGAAGCTGTGCTCGTTTTCTGCTTGTTCAGCTTAGAAGGGCTTCAGTGTGCAAAGCCGGCGAGGGATTCTCTCCTCAACAATAGACCTCCTGGATGGTTCTAAATCAGGCCTTTTCTCTCTGCCCCGCAGAACTCTGGGACCATGGGAAACCGGTCCTTCCTGCCGACTCAAACTCAGACCCCCTCTCACAAAAAAATAAAAACACAAAGTCGGTCAACTATCTCACTAAAATGTACATCTTTTGTGACGAATTATGCAAATGTTGCTATGTTTAAACACTTTAACAGAGTTCAGTGTACCCTTCTTCTCCCCCCCCCTCCTTTAGAAGAAGCTGTAAATATCCACTTGTACGCTGGCCCCTCTTACCAATGAGGAGCGGGGGCATCTTTCTTTTTCGTGACACAAAAAATACGGTAATTCTGAAAGCAGCAGTAATAGGGGCTCTCGGTGCAGACGGCGGGGGGCGGGGGGGTTATTGTCCATTCCTCGGAGTTGCTAGGCAGCTAGGAAGGCCAGAGGAATCTGAGGCTGGTTCTGCACCGACACAGCCCCCCTAAGGCATGGAGCACTGGGACTAAACAACACAGGGGTTATGCATGTGAGATCAGCAAATGTTTGTAACAGTGATATCAATCAAGTCTTTCATATTTAATAACGAGGGTCCCAGCTGAAAAAAATAGTATGAGTTCAAGGAGTAGGAGTTCATAGGTTTTTTTTTTTTAATTTTTTTTTTTTTACTTCTTCCTACTTGTTTTTATATTAATTCTGGTCTACTTTGTTTATTATGGTACATTTATTATTTAGTGATTATTGTTATTTATTTATTTTTATATATATATATTTTTTTTTTATTGATTTAATGTTCTGCTGTTTTATTAAATTTTTTTTTTTGCTTATGTTCAAAATAAAAGATCAAATCAACGAAAGCTGCTAGTTACAACATCTGGAAGCGGAACATTGCGTAATTTTTATAACTTTTTAAAATATTTTTCTTTCTTTTTCTGCCTGCTAACGCCTCAGAACAACCAAATATTCCACGCACGGATTAAAAATGATGGAAAATGAATGACTTTTTACGTCTGGGAGAAATGACTATATTTCATTTGCTGTAACCGGGTCAGTGTTGCCTCTTTAAGCACATTTCACCAGCTGACTGGTTGCACGCCACACTGATTGTCCTCATCCCGTGACCGACTGTGTCTCACATGAGAGACGTGGCGCTGCTCATCAGAACTTCTGAAGCGTCTGGCAATTTTGCACTTCTCTGCCTTTTTAATATTTAAATGTAAATATGCATGTAAAGTTCAGACAGTAAGCGCTTATGTCATACCACACAAGTGATGATCTCCCTTACATTTACCGATGCCACCACTCTGCAACTGCTACTTTTAGTGCAGAAGTTTTCACTTCTCTCTCTCTCATCCAGGTGAAAATGAGATTCTGGAGGGTCTGCAGAAGATTGCGTCAGAGAACAAAGTTTGGAGGTCTTACATCGGGATGGGCTACTACAACTGCTCTGTGCCGCCACCTATTCAACGCAATCTCCTGGAGAATGCAGGCTGGTGAGTTCCCACAGCCAGCTCACCGGCATGCCTGCACAGAAATGTGAAGCTGCTGTGACTCGGCCTCTTGTGATGCCGTCGCAGATAGTTAATCATGTTTATTCATACGTTTGGGTTACTCATTTGAAGTTTAATTGCTAGTGTGCTGAGTAACGTGTTTTTAATCGGAGGCCTTGTGACTCGACTCTGAAAGACTCGTGAGGACTGATGATGAGCCTCACTCCGGCTTTCGGCACAAGATTTTCTTTCACCAAAATCCAAATCAGCCAACCCTGCCCCGCATTTTTCTTTTTACGCCAAGGACCTCAGGAGACGCACAAAGAATTCCACTGTCCCATCCCGCTTTTCTTGATTAGCATCAACTCTGGGCTATTGTCCTCGTGTCCAAACTTGTTCTGTGGATTCATTGTGGGTTTTTGTCCTCAGGGTGACTCAGTACACGCCTTACCAGCCGGAGGTCTCTCAGGGTCGCCTGGAGTCTCTTCTCAACTACCAGACCATGATCTGTGACATCACAGGCATGCCTGTGGCCAACGCCTCCCTGCTTGATGAAGGGACGGCGGCTGCCGAGGCCATGCAGCTCTGCCACAGGTATCCACATGTCGACAAAGACGCATCTCTGCTGCTCAGAATGTGGTGGCATGTTTCACACATTAGGGACTCCTCTAGTAGGAACTAAGACAGCAGATGCATATAATCTTAAAGCAGCACTACGTAACTTTTCCAACTCAATATCATATTTCCAGAGTCATTGTGATGGTACATCAACTTACAACAGGTTTAATGACACCTCTGTCATGGTCTGAGGGGTCTGTATCGCCTTCACTGGCACTGTGTAACTTTGAGGAGCATGGTAGGAACCCTGCCACTCTACTGGTAAACCACTACCGCTTTTCTCCAAAGGAGCCGCCAAACTCAACAAAAGCTGAAAGTTACATTGTGCTGCTTTAAAGGGGACTTATTATGGCATCTAATACCTATTTTAAACAGGCCTTGGATGTCTTAAAAACAAGCTTTTGATTGTTTTTGCTAAATAAATTAGAAATTCAGCCACTGAGCCATGTCTTTATCATCTCATTCTCTAACCTCATTATCTATGTGGGATTCTGAGTGGGCGGGGCTATGATAATGAGGCTCCGTGCTGATTGGCTGCCTGAATGACGCGATACACCGCTACGGAAAAATGGCGGAAGCTCCGGCCGGCGGAGTTACACCGTATCATAATTGCATGCGATGCGAGCGTCTGCGACAAAATCAATTCCCTCCCTCCATCCATTTGCTTTATTTTTTATTGGAGTCTCCTAACTGGCCGCAGCGACGCGGCGCGCCGTTTTGAGCTGAACATTTGTCGGACGCCCTGCTTCTATTTTCTTCCTGTCACTCGCGTTGAAAGCCGGTTGAAAGCGCTGTAGGAAACAGTCACGGATGAGGAACGTCTGATCCAGTTAGTTGCAATGAGAAGTTATCTCTATGATTCCTCCTCATTTCACTACAAAAACCTCAATAAAGTGGCAGCTGCTGGAGGGAGATGGACAGAGAGCGTCTGATGTCACGCTGTGCTACGTGATAGTCGGACGCTCATGCAGTTACACGGTTTTATAGTTGTGGGCGTGGTTTGCATTTTGGTTACGTAACGAAAATGCGCAGAATCTTATTGGCTCGTAGATCCACATCACACTGGACGGATCATCCGGGCGGCTGTACAGACACTGCAGAATTTGGTTGCTTTCCTCCTTCTCTGAGTTGGCAGGCTGAGGGGAGAACACTTTATATATGTTAAAGCAAGAAAAAACGTGTTTTTCATAATAGGTCCCCTTTAATTTATACGGTAACTATATTTACATGCAGACACATAGGAGTAGGGTTTAAAATATGTTTAACTTTATAGATTGCTCATTCATTTGTGTTGTTTGCTTCTTCCAGACAGAACAAAAGACGGATCTTCTACATTGATCCGCGCTGCCATCCTCAGACCATTGCTGTAGTGCAGACCAGAGCTAAGTACGTATTACAAAAGCTTCTCTTTGGGTCCACTACTGTGTGGCATTGCATTTCTACATTCCTTTGTGAATATTATTAAACATCCAGCCGTGTCTGCTTTTTTGCAGCTACATCGGAGTAAAAACGATACTCAAGCTGCCCCATGAGATGGATTTTAGTGGGAAGGATGTGAGCGGGGTGCTCTTTCAGTACCCGGACACGGATGGGAGGGTGGAAGACTTCACTGCACTCGTGGACCGGGCGCACAAAGGCGGGGTGAGAGAGCTTTAAACACAATTAAGGTCTGGTAATTCAATGACAAGCCCACCTTTTAAGGAAATCTGCAAGCGGTAATAAAGTGGGTAAAGTTTTATATCGATGACACAGCTGTGTATTTAGAAAGAAGAAATAAGTTTGTGCAAGCTTCGTGTTTGGAATTAACCAGGTTTGTCTTTCATTTTGGTTTTATGTACAGATTAGTCTATACCATGTGCAAATATAAAATATAGTGATTAGTTGATGAGGTTTATGAGCAAACGGGGCTTATTTCCTCAACTTTTCTGTCCTCCTCCTTGTCCAGACCCTGGCTTGCTGTGCCACCGACCTGCTGGCCCTCTGCGCGCTGCGTCCCCCCGGAGAGTTCGGCGTTGACATTGCTTTGGGCAGCTCCCAGAGGTTCGGGGTTCCCCTCTGCTACGGCGGCCCGCATGCCGCCTTTTTCGCAGTCAAAGACAATCTGGTCCGGATGATGCCCGGCAGAATGGTCGGAGTAACCAGGTGAGAAACTCTGCTCATGGATCGCTGCTGGTTTTGGAGTAAAGGATAGAGTTGAAGCATGGGAAGAGACTCAGGTTGTTCTTGATAAGTCCTTAGATGATTGTTGGTGTTTCAGGGATGCAGCTGGTAAGGAAGTGTATCGTCTCGCACTGCAGACCAGAGAACAGCACATCCGCAGGGACAAGGCAACCAGCAACATTTGCACCGCACAGGTATAACCGGGGTCACATTTTAATTGAGTAATGAATGTGTGGAAAAAATTCCAATAAACTTTTTATTGAAGGCAAGGTATAAGAGAACAGTTACATATAAAGATAATATTTTTGCTTTTTTGTTTTAACAGAACACACATACACACATACAAATATAACCCCCCACCCTACAACATCCGGTGCATCTCAGTCTAAGAAAACAAAATAAGTAAAGAAATGAATGGATAAAAGTTATGATATTGGTACTTAAAGATATCTTGCAACAGGTATGAATAATAAAAAAAAAGGAAAAAAATGAAAAGAAAGTGCAGGTAGCTAATTTAAAATAAAAAACTTAAGAATAAGTAAATGAATGATGAGGCCACATTTGTTGTGCAACATCATGCATCATCCCTCAGGACTTAGTAAACATGGATTCATGTATTGTCAGAGGGTTTTAAGTTTGTTAATGAAAGATATTACTGGGTTCCAGGTGGAATAGAAAAGTTCTTTCGACCCTCTAAGTGTGTACTTGAAATTCCAATCATTTATAGCATTTAAAAAAAGAAATGTATGTACTTTTTCTTTCTTTCTCTGGATCAATATCCCCTTTTTGTTTTTCTTTCTTAGGCTCTGCTGGCCAATATGGCTGCCATGTACGCGCTGTATCACGGTCCCCAGGGACTCCAACACATCGCCGAGAGGACGCACAATGCTGCTTTAATTCTTGCTGAAGGTAAATTAGCTGGAAATTGACCCAAAAGCAGCAATATGTTTTCGTAAAGTTGCACAAATCATATAAAAATATGATGTATTTGAAGAAAATATACACATATGTTAGCCTGGTAGAGCAAAGCCACATCTAGAAAGATTTAGGGTCTGAAAACGATCCATAGGGCCCCCCCTGTCCAAGGGGGTTGCTTATCAAACTGCCTTTGCACGTAGTTGGTTAGTGCTTCAACCAATCAGAGCCAGGAACAAGGTGACACGTTCAGAGCAACAGAAACGAGTCAACGGGAGAGGAATAAATTAAACAATTGCCGTAGCCTGTTGGCAGGAATGCAAATACATCTACCTTTTTAAAAAGGGATGGTTTGAGGGCCGTCTTGTTTCAATTTTCCCTTCCAAAAGTCGAAACTTTTAACTGTTGATGCCAAACTGATTCAAATGGCTGTTAACCCTCACCTGCAGCCATCTACACAGGTTACATCCAGATGACTGAAGACTTTCAGGCATATTTAATGAGCTCTAACAGATGGTATCTAGACCTGTCGTACCTGCAAAGCAAACGTAAAATTGCCAGTGGTATATCTAGATTTCTAGGATACATATATGCAATTTAAAAAATATCTTCTTTTTTTTTTTAATGTGAGGTGACCTTGGAGTTAAATGGGGTTAGTTTATGAGGTGACAGTTGGCACATGGAAACTATTTTTATTAGAGGAAGTTTATGAAAGTATATAGTGATATGAAAAAATGGTATTTCATCATAAAGACAAAGTTGTTGGTGCTCATCAGACTGGGAAAGGTCATAAAACCATCTCCATAACGTTTCAACTCTACAGATCCTAATGGAATAAAAATGCTATACAACCCAAGAAACCTATCCCATCTCTGAACCACAGTGGTTGTCAATTAAATATTAATTAACAATTAAACTGAACTGTGTTTCTGTCTGGACGGCCGGACCGGTAGCTCATATTTCCAGGTCATGCATTATGGAGAATATTAAAATAGTAATAATTGAAAAGAAACCCCGTTGATTCACTGTTCCTCCTCTCAGACACAAAAGCAAACTTTCTGCTCGTACACCTCGTTTCAGGTCTGAAGAGGGCGGGACATCGGCTACACAGCGACTTGTTTTTTGACACTCTGAAAGTGAATTGTGGCGTCGCTGCCAAAGACGTCTTGGAGAGAGCCGTGCAAAGGCAGATAAACCTGCGAGTCTACACTGAGGGCGTGGTGAGTCCCACGTGGGTTCAGCAGGTTTGATCGCTGAAGGGGAACGTCCTGATAAGAAAACGCATGTTTTAAAGCGGTGCCCTGCCTTTGTTGTTGCAACAATTACAGAATATATATTGGTATAAACTTCTGTAGGAACCTGGGAGAAATTGAAAAGGTTAATGAAATTTGAAATAAAGTGAAAGTAAAATGTTATCTTGACTATATTTTCAAAAGTAACAGATATTATAACCTTCTGTCTCTCTAATGCCTGAAAATTAGAAGTTTGAGTATTGGATGGCAAAACAAAAAATCTGATAAATTGACTTTTCGTCTGACATTTGGCAACAGATACTTTTTTTTTGGAGAATTTCTGCCCAGTTTGCTTTCGGAGTATTTTGATCATGTTTTGGCATTTTTGTTTGTTGCAAAACAACAACCTAAGAATAAAGGATATTGTTTTCAGTGCATAAACTCGGTCTACTCGTGCTTCTCCTGCACCAGGTGGGCGTCTCTCTGGACGAGACGGTGACTGAGAGGGACCTGGACGACCTGCTCTGGGTCTTTGGCTGTGAATCGTCAGCTGTATGTACATGGTTGCATTCATCTAGTTTCTTTTACATAATAACGTGAAAGTAATGCATCATTTAGTTTTCATTTGAAATTTTGCAGGAACTGATTGCTGAGAAGATGGGCGAGCGCGTGAAGGGTATCATGGGAAGTCCTTTCAAGAGGACAAGCAAGTTCCTCGCACACCAGATCTTCAACAGGTTGGTTTGCAGTTTATTTATGACACCGCTGCATTTAATAATAATGATCAATTTTATTTAGAGATTTTAATTCCAGTTTCTATTTTTCGTTGTTTGAGTTCAGGTTTTGGTTAATTGTTAATTTAACTACCGTAACATTTTTAAAAATGTATTTATGTAATCTTTTTCTTTCATTAATGATATTAGTGCAGTGGTACTATTATTAAAGGAGCAATGTGTAATTAGATTATTTTTCTACACTCCTCGTCGGTTCTGTGGGGACTGCGGGTGGAAACTAGCATTTCTGCTAAACCCGGTGTATTCACACAGCTCAATGTAGTGTGCATTAATATGCATTGTCCCGTCTAAATAAATAAAATCTGCGGCATCAAATGTTCAAAATCTGAGAATTAAAACCTGGAAACTGTAACCAAGAAATTCAAATCTCTAACTGAGGGTGATCTTTTTTCCTCAGTTATACTTTTTCTTTTCTCGTCATCATTTCCAAAATGAGTCTGGGACATGGTCTAGATTAATGCATCTGTTGCCAAAGTAACTTGACTTAGTCAACCATCAGAAATGTTTTGGCAGCAGTTTACTTGCCAATCTAAAAGAAACCCTGCAGGTTTGGCATCAAACTTCATGTCTTTTCTTTCAATAATCCGTCTGCCGCAGGGGAAAACACTCCTAATAGCTGCTCTGGTTCCTGCGGCGCGCCCTGATTTGAAAAGGTTAAGATCCTTGTGTAATATTTCACAGTAGGATCACGAGAACCCCAACATCTGAATCTAGAAAACATAAATCACATGCCCCCCAACCACAAGACTGTACTCATTTACCCAGTCTGACAGTTTTGATACATTTTAATTTAATTGTGCAGCTTCACGAGATAAGATAAACTCATCTGCCTTATTACATCTGCATCACTGTAAACTCCTTAAACTGCGACCTGCAGGTTTTATACACGGACATTATAGATCGCTAATGGGAAATACATATTATTTAATCAATATATTTTGCAATACGAATGCTTCATATAATTCTCTTGTGTTTACTAATCAACTCACTAAAAGGGGATGCACCAACAATTCAGACATTAGAAGCCGTTCTGGCTAGCGATTAACAGACATACTGTACAATCACCTTTGGCAGTTGGTTCCAGGTTGAAATTTAACTTTGTTAAATACCGTAAGTTTAACTATACCGGGACTTGAACATGAGTGAAAACATCACCTGTGGGCTGCGGAAGCTTATTTAAGGGGCCAGAGACTATTTTATAGTTTAAAAAATCTAATTTGTTCCTTATTTCAATGCATTGGGGGTCTTTTGAGCGGAGTAGTCATTTTGTTTTTAGTATCTTTTTAAGAACATTAAAATTAGTAAATTATATTATCTGATTATTCTCATCTAAAAGCAAGCAATTTAAATATTTTCCTGGGGGGGGGGGGGGTTCCCCAGTTTTTGATTATTTTTCCATCATTTTTGTAGTTTTTAATTGTTATCGTCTCACCTTGTCCAAATCTTTGTTTCATCGATGATAAAAACTGTCACTGCTGTTTGGTTTATTTTTGCACAATTTAATGTTTTTTTAAAAAAAAATGGATTAAGGGAAAAAAACAACAACAAAACCCTAAAAGTTTAAATAAAAGATCACGATAATCGCTTGTTTACCTGCTGTCAGATTTGGCTTATTTTATTATTCAAAACTTTCAGGAATCTGTAGATCTCAATAATTTATTTAGGAGCTCTGAATTATAAATGATCCCTGCTCTTGTTGTAAGGGCTCAACATGCATGTCTTTTTTTTTTTTTTTTTTCTTTCTAAAAGAACATTTAATCTTTATTGATGCCATAAAATTAGTCCTTATATCAGTACTGCTAATGTCCAAGTTCTCTATTAGGGAAATTCTATACATACAACTCTTTTCAAAGCAAGACTTATCATTTCTAATTGCTGGAAAGATAATAAAAGGGTGTGTTTTTGAAATGGAAATAGCTGGCCTGAGTATCTGACTTGATGGCTCTGATGAAGGGATTACACTGAAGTCCACAAGTGAAAATGGTATTAAATATTTAAATAATTACATGGATAATAAAGTTGTTTGGTTGACCAGAAATGTTGTAGTTCTGATCTTTGTCTCTCAGGTTTTTAGGGCACTAGTGATGTTTTATGACACAGGAAAGCAGGGAGGGGGGTGGTGACATGCAGCCAAGTACACACAGGGCAGGAACCGGACCTGGCACGGTCGCCGTGACAACTTAAGCCCGTCCTACCTAACCAGTTGAGCTACACGACACCTGTCCTGACTCCTTTCGGACTTCGACACACCCCACATGCGAGATCTATTGAGAGAAAGAAACGCTGTCATTAGTTGCAATAAAAGACTTTAAGTTGGATATGTAAGAAATGGAGTCTTTAACAGCTGCATCAGAAACACAAACCCCGTTTGTTTGGTCTTCTCTTCTTCTGCAGTTACCACTCTGAGACCAACATCGTGCGGTACATGAAGCGTCTGGAGAACAAGGACATCTCCCTGGTGCACAGCATGATCCCGCTGGTCAGTGCTGGCTCAAATACTCTCACACTCGCAAACTAATCAGTGTATTTGTTAGTCAGTTATTCTGCTCCTCACCGGTGGAACAAACTTCCTGTAAACCTGAGGTCTGCTGCAACTGGCAGCTCCTTTAGAGTAAATCAGGGTTAAAAACATTACTGTTTACTCAAGCGTACTCTTAAATTAAATACTTACCTGCTGTATTCTAATGCCCTTACTTTTTAACAACTTGTGCTTTTTATTATTTTACCTCTTTGACTGTGTCTTGCCGCTTTTAATGATGACGTAAAGCACTTTGATTTAGCTTGTGTTGAATTGTGCTATACAACTAAACGTGCCTTGCCTTAGTGTGAAGTCACAGTAACCTGTTGTTTTCCCTTCAGGGCTCCTGCACCATGAAGCTTAACAGTTCATCAGAGCTCATGGTGAGTTATTTATCATCATCATCATGTGTTTATTTCCATGACAACTAAGTTCATTTACAGTGGGTCCATGTTAAGCAGGTCAGATTTTTGTTTAACCTGAAGTGATTTTTGTAAAGTTGATCTCTTTGCTGCTTCCTCTTTCAGCCCATCACCTGGAGGGAGTTTGCCAACATCCACCCGTTCGTGCCTCTGGATCAGGCGCAGGGCTATCAGAGGCTTTTCAGGCAGCTGGAGAGGGATCTCTGCGAGATCACGGGCTATGACAACATTTCCTTCCAGCCAAACAGGTGAGACTGCAAATCCCAACCTCCACACTCAGTCCTGGTTCTTCTGAGAAGTGACTTTTCGTCCAACGGGCCTTAGACCTTTTAATTTAAAGGTGCAATACCATGGATACCCGTCTGAACTGGTTTTAGAAGCGTTTCATTTTAAGGAAAATCAAAAGAACAGTGGATGTTTCATGGTGGCAACATCATTTCAATCCCTTTTCCACTTGTTCTACAGCAAATTGTCAGATATTTTTATAGTTGCTGAGCTGTGTGAAACGCACTGAGGTGGACTCCTGTAACATTTCCACCTTTTTAGATGCAGTAAAAGATGGAGGACCAGTCGGCATGCGAAACATGAAGCGCTTAATGACACTTCTGTGACATTAACATGGCGCTTTGTTACCTCCACTTTCATTTATTTTTACTTTCGTAAAGGAGAACAGCAGCAGCTTAATAAAGAGCTTCAAGAAGACTTCAACACACTATTTTAACTTACTTTTAGCCATTATTCAGTTGTAAAATGTCAAGCATTTGATGTTTGACCTGATAAAGTCCGCACCTACCTCTGCCCCTGTGTTATCGGGAGTATTGGCAGCCGTTATCAAGCTTTTCGTCCCGTCTGTCTCTCCTCTTTTGGTAATGTCTGCACCCTGGTCTTTGGACTTTCATGAGGTGGACGATGTATGTGTATGAGATGCATGACAATGGTTTGTCTGCCTTGTTTTGCAGTGGCGCTCAGGGAGAATATGCTGGCCTGGCTGCTATAAAAGCTTACCTGAACTCAAAAGGAGAAAGCTCCAGAAGTGTAAGTGTGGGAACAAAGTTGTACCTGGGACAAAACTCAACAAAAAAGTACTAACATTAGACAACTCTGGCAAACTGCTCGGGGTATTATTCATCATTTCCATCCTCCATCTCCACCCACAACTTCAAGTTATGCTACAGCTGACTTTCTTTTTTTTGGTGTTTTCGCTTTGCAATTAATAGCAGATTTAAAGTAGCAGTTGCATAGTTCATTTAAATCAGCTATTATTACTTTAAGAAATAAATGGACCCTTCCCCAGGTAGCATGTTATAATGCTCTCATATGGTAATGATGTTTCAAGTGTTATTGAGTCCAGTTCCTGTCCAGATTTCCGTGCAGAGTTATAGACTAATCCTGAATAAGGTGCACCCTGCAGAGTCACGTGGCTTAGGCCACCGCTTTACACTGACTGATATGAGCAGCGCTGCAAAGACGAGAGAGAAACCGTTGTTCTGTCGCTCTGGCCAAAACATGTCGCATTGCAAAAACGAATTTCTAAGAAAGTAAAAGAAAAAGCCTTTTATCAAGAAAATGAAAAGACTGTTTTAATAGTTTTAAGAATTGCTGTCAAAAGTTTTCTTACGCCAGTGACGTATACATTTTTGCTTCAAATAAGCCAATTTTGACAAGATTTGAGAATGTTAAAGCTTATTTCTAGAGGAGCTGTTATTGCAGTGGACGTGGACTTCAAAACCCTGAGAAACCGCACCAGCTTGTGGGGAAAAAGGATATAAAAAGGGGTTTGATACCACTTAGCTCCCTATAGCTGTTATGAGACTTAAGGCTCCTGCTTGACATTTAATGCCCAGACATGAAAACGACATCAATTGTCTGTCGTGGTTCTCGGCAAGAACGTGAGCTTCACTTCTTTAGCTGCATTGCACTTTCAACGACAAGTTTGCCAGCATTAAGGTTTGCTCTGGCCACAGTTTCATGGCTGCTTTTTGACGTTTTTTTGATAATGCTGATTCATTGTTTCGCTCTGAAGGTCAAAGCAGGGCCTGAGTGTGTCAACTCTGCGCTCTAATGCCTGTTTTTTTATAAGTTCACGACTGCTGGGCTCCTTGTTTGCTGCTGCAACGGGTCACTTTGACACCACGGATCAACGGGTTCTAGATATGATTGCTGGAAATTCCTTCGGTATCCTGAAATGCACACGAGAAGTAGCTTGAGGAGAAGGGGAGATAAGACGCCCCTACAGATTAAAGAAGGGCTGACTCTGATTTTTTTTTTTCTTCCCCCGGTGTAATTTGGCCTTTGTTTTTAATAGCTTCCTCATAAGTACCTCTTAGATAGCGGGCTGATCTCTGGGAACAGTCAAGGTCCAAACTAACAACTCTGCAAACAAAGGGGCTGAAGGCAGTGTGATCTTACTATAGGCCGCCGGCTTCCAAGATTCCATATTTGGATGTTTTAAGAGTCGCTGAGTTATGTCAGGTTTAAGTGCCCCAGTTCTCTCTTTGTGGCTGGGTTGCAAAACGCCAGAGGTGTCGTCCTAATATGGGAAAAAAATCAATTAGTGGGCTGCATGCAGGTTACTCATTAGTCCCAGAGGTGAACGCTGCTCCGGTCAAGCAGAGATTCCTCCCACCAAGCTCAGAAAATAGCTGGTTTAATTTTTTTCTGCAAACAAATACAGGTTTTAATAATTTATTTTATAGTCTCACAACAATTTTAAGATTCTGGCTGTAACACGTCCCTCCACAGATGCATCTTTTTCAAACTGAATTTTAGTTCTTTGGCTGAAGCCACTTGATCCATATTCAGTCAGCACAAATCCTTTTGTTCTGTATTCTTTTGTAACACATCGCTGCTCTGCAGCTGAGGTCATGAGGTTCGGATCAATAGTGAATTTAAACCTGGGTGAGAGACATCGAATCAAACTGTGATATTTCCCAAATAGAAAATAAAAATAGCTTCACGATCTTATATTCTATTTAATTCAATTTATTAATCCCCAAAGGGAAATGGATTTTCCAGCACATTCATGATTATGTCATTGGTTCTCCCATGTTCTTGTCTGCTTGTTGCTTTTTTTTTTTTTTTTTTTTTTTTGTTTAATGTTTTCCCCTGACCTGCGACACTCACAGTTCCTCTGCTGCTCCAGGTCTGTCTGATCCCCAAATCGGCCCACGGCACCAACCCGGCCAGCGCTCAGATGGCCGGCATGAAGGTCCAGGTGGTGGAGGTGGACAAGGACGGAAACATCGACATGGCACACCTGAAAGCTCTGGTGAGAGCCCAGGAACGTTAAATAAGGATCTTAATCCTGTCATGATGCATCAAAGTTTACAAAAGATTAGGTTTAAACACTTGGGATTCTGTGATAGGCAGGTTTATGATTCTAATAGTAACATGTAAATTGTTTTATTTCCTCGAGGTGGACAAGCACAAGGCGAGCTTGGCAGCCATGATGATCACCTACCCCTCCACCTTTGGCGTGTTTGAGGAGAATATCGGAGACGTTTGTGATCTCATTCACCAGAACGGCGGCCAGGTGTATCTGGATGGAGCCAACATGAACGCTCAGGTGAGGCTGCATTCAGTTTCTGGTTTGTAGTTCAGGAATCTGTAGGAAATGGTTGTGAAAGGTGGAGAAGTGTGTCCCTATCACACTATGATTTAATAACGTTATAGATGACAGCTTTTCCTGTTGGAGCAATATGCAGAAAATTTCTGTTTCTACTTTCATGAAAGACTGCCTTCATGCATTGGAAATATATTTCTTTTTAATTCTTTTATTTATCGAGGAAGTCTCAGTAAAATATATAAAATCTCTTTCGAGGAAGAACTTTCATCAGTTTTTTTTTCATCTCAATTAGTTGGCTTTTCCCATTCGGAATCTTTCTAAAACTGATGAAAATGAGTTTTAATGTGAATTTAGTCAGTAACTGATGGGTTATTAAAAAAAGTAGGTAGTTTTACTTATTTATACAAAATGATTGTAAAAAGAGGAGATTTGGCTATAGTGAAGGACACAAATGAAATAAAAGTAAAGTTGAAATAAGAGTCAACTAGTGAAGCAAGGAAGTTTATCCTTCTGAACTATTATTTTTATTAGTTTCCATCTCTTAGAAGTCCTGATGCATCAGTTTCCTTGTTGTTTAAAGTGACTGAAGCACAATTTTATTTATTTTTATGCACACTGTTTTGTTATCATTCCTTTCATACATGCGCCAGCACTTGTCGTTTAATTACCAACAAATGTTTGGTCAAACTTTAGTCTCAACTTTTCATTTAATAAAATAGGAAAAAACTAAACCCCACACAACACTGGTGTTTCTCACAACTAAAACACAACTATGAATATCAAACGGAGGAGAGAAAAGGGGGAAATAAAAGAATTAATGTACATGTGGAGCTAAAAAGGGAAATTAATTTATTGTTAATAAAGAACTCCTAATGAAGAATGTTTGACGGTTAACTTTAATTCCTGCGGGCTCCAGGTGGGTCTGTGTCGTCCGGGAGATTACGGCTCTGACGTGTCTCATCTGAACCTGCACAAGACCTTCTGCATCCCCCACGGCGGCGGAGGACCCGGCATGGGCCCGATCGGAGTGTGAGTCGGGAAACTAACTCTTAAACGCCCCATGTGCTGATTTATTTTTTTATTTTTTTTATTTTTTTGTTTGCACGTGTGTGTGGCATGTTAGTCAGTGTTGGATATTAAGCTCCGTTCTGTTGTCATCAGGAAGGCCCACCTGGCCCCCTTCCTGCCCAGCCACCCGGTGGTGGCCATGCAGTCGGTGGACAGCAGCAGCTCGCTGGGCACCATCAGCGCCGCCCCCTGGGGCTCCAGCGCCATCCTGCCCATCTCGTGGACCTACATCAAGGTCAGCAGGGTCACGGGGGTCAGAAACACAGCAGTACCGGGCAACCCTGCGGGGATAGAACCAGTCACATGAGTCAATGACGGCCGGATCCCACTGCCAGTAGTTAGTAAGTGTTGTCATGGCAACACTTGTTAGAATCAGCATCAGTTTTCTCATTTAGTTATTACTTTTTGCGCTTAAAGGGGACCTATTATGGCATTTAATGTCTATTTTAAACAGGCCTTGAATGTCTTAAAAACAAGCTTTTGATTGTTTTTCCTATATATAGAAATTCAGCCTCTGGGCCATGTCTTTATCTTTACCGTCTCTAACCTCATTCTCCATGAGGGATTCTGGGGGCGTACCCTACGCCGTAGGCTCTGCGTTGGTGTAACGTGGAACCATAAATCACGTCGGCGACAAAATCAATTCCATTGCTTTATTTTCTATTGGACTGTCCTAACTGGCCGCAGTGACGCAGCGCAGCGTTTTGAGCTGAACATTTGTCGGACGCCCTGCTTCTATTTTCTGTCGCTCGCGTTGAAAGCCGGTTGAAACCGCTGTAGGAAACAGTCATGATGAGGAACGGCTGATCCAGTTAGTTGAAATGAGAAGTTATCTCTATGATTCCTCCTCATTTCACTACAAAAACCTCAATAAAGTGGCAGCTGCTGGAGGGAGATGGACAGAGAGCGTCCGATGTCACGCAGTGCTACGATAGTCGGACGCTCATGCAGTTACACGGTTTTATAGTTGTGGCCGTAGTTTGCATTTTGGTTACGTAACAAAAGGGAGCAGAATCTGAACGGCTCGTAGATCCACATCACACTGGACGGCTCATCCAGGCGGCTGTACAGACACTGCAGAATTTGGTTGCTTTCCTCCTTCTCTGAGTTGGCAGGTTGAGGAGAGACCACTTTATATATGTTAACGCAAGAAAAGATGTTTTTTTTTCATAATAGGTCCCCTTTAATATTATGTCACGCTTAGATTAGCAAACCTGACCACCTCTACAAGACTTGTTGCATCATACGTCACCAATTCCAGGTAAAATATGCATCTCCTGCTTGTGTTTAGATGATGGGATCCAAGGGGCTGGTTCACGCCACCGAGGTGGCGATCCTCAACGCCAACTACATGGCTAAGAGGCTGGAAGGCCACTATAAAGTCCTCTTCAGAGGCAGGAAAGGTAAGAAAAATGTGCCAAAAACAAAGCACCACATCTGCAGTTAATATTAAGACGCATTACTACTTTGTTTAAACCTGCTTTTCGTTTGTCCTGGGCAGGTTTTGTGGCTCACGAGTTCATTCTGGATGTGAGGCCGTTCAAGAAGACGGCCAACATCGAGGCTGTGGACGTGGCCAAGAGGCTGCAGGATTACGGTAGGCTCAGTTATAAACCCCACACTTGTTTAACAACAACTCCACGCAGGAATTTAGTTTATTTGAACCATTAAGAGACAAAGAATTATTTTTTTTTTTCCCCCAGCTTTATTTATAAAGCAGCACATTAGATAGATAGATCTTTATTGTCATTATCACTATGTACATTCAAATCTTATTGCCTTCATGATGCTTGTAAGCACCTGTCCAGTCAATCCATGTTGCACGTCATGATGCACAAGCAAAAGTCCAGACATTTACTTCCCCGCTGATCTATATTTATTTGTTGACATCATTCTGCTCCAGGAATAACAGATATTTGTTCAGAAAAAGAGGTTAAACTGCTGGAAATAAGTTTTTACTCACTGCTTCCTGAGTTCACCTTGTTTCACGTTTCCAGGAACGTCATAAGATGATGCTGGCTGGACGTGATGAATTAGTGTAAACTTCACTTTAGATTTCACAAAAACACATGTCTCAGAAAAAGTGATATATTCACATAATGACTTAACAATTTCTAAATTGTGATAACAAGTATTTTCTTTTTGAGATGAGCACACCAGCTGCACAATTAATTTTTCTTTATTAATCAACTTTATTGCAGACACAGGTCCATATAAAAAATAATCATAACATAAAACGTACAAAAAAGAAATGCAAAAATACAAAATATACATTTAGAAGACATACAAGCTATTGCACCAATGCCACCTTATCCTAGAGGTGAATCTATAGCAGCTTTTCAATGGACTGACTAAAGCTTCAATTATGTGGTTCTCTGATTTGTCCAATCGACACATAAAACTAAACATCAACTGTCTTAAGAGCCTCACAAGTTGGCACTCTGTTGGACACAAACAATTGACTGGCACTATGCCACCTAGGAACACGGAGCAGCAACCTCATTGCATCATTGTTGCTACCTTGAGCCTCTGCATTCTCTTTTTCTTATAGTTAGACCACAAGTGAGCAGTATATAACGGTGTGATGTAGGTTCAAAACAGGGAACACTTCAGAGTCAGAACACATATAAAACTTCCTGATAAGCATGTTGGCTTGAGAATAAGTTTTACAGCGCTGTCAATACAGGTCTTCTGTCTAGTCATCAGACATGACATGACAATGCTGCCCTTTAATACATTTCTGAAATATATTATGTTTTCATCTGACTCGGCCAAAACTGATGTTTATATTTTGGTGTGAGAAGATGCTGAAACCTTTCCAACCTAATTTGAGGATGGGGTTTGTGTATTTCTGTGCTGTAACAAACCAGCGTGTATTTGCTGCGGTGGTTGAACCTGATGTCTCTGATGTTCAGGTTTCCACGCGCCCACCATGTCCTGGCCGGTGGCCGGCACCCTCATGATCGAGCCCACGGAGTCGGAGGACAAGGCGGAGATGGACCGCTTCTGCGACGCCCTCATCGGTATCCGACAGGAGATCGCAGACATCGAGGAGGGACGGATGGACTCTCGCATCAACCCTCTCAAGGTGTGCCGCCGCGGCGAAATGATGTATCAGAACAGCAGACATTAAATGGGCCCGACACATCCCAGCTCATGCTGGAGGAATTGTGGGACACACATTGTCATTCACACCCATATATTCTGGCTATGTCCTAAATGAAGTGTATTTTGGAGAGAGGTGTTTGATGCCCTCTAAGAGGTTTTTCAACAGGATATTCCACAAGACCCCACAGTGGCACTGCTGGGAGTAATACCCAAAAGGAAGGGAGGGCCAAGAAATACCTTTTTTAAATGTATTATTTACAGCAGCTTTGAAGTGCATAACTTTCAGATGGCTGAAACCAGACCCTCCTACATACAACATATGGATCCAAAAAGTATGTGATCTCTATCAAATGGAGCAAATCACTTACTCATTAAGGCTCCAAAAATCCACCTTTATTAAGCGGTGGAGCCGCTTTATTAATATGTCACAGCTTTATTAACACAATGAGGTCTATTACCCAATGTTGCTCAGCCCACCTGCCTAATTCTTACTATATTCCCTCTATAAACATATTTTATACACATGCCAATTTTTCCCAGAGTAAATATGGTGCCTGCATTTTTATACACACCGTTGTACCTTGGAGTGGACAATTATTATTGATTTTACTATTTTTTTTTTTAATTTTTTTTTATTTATGGGTTTGTTATTATATACGTATATTTTGGAGTGAATAATTATGTTTTCTCTTGTTTTATTTGCTTAATACTTGAGTATAATGTGTACAAACGTTGTATGCAGCTGAAAAAAGAAGAAAATGTATATGGTGTATTGTTGTTGAAAACTAAATAAAAATTAAGTTTAAAAAAAAAAAAGAAAAGTAAAAAAATGTCCTGGTGCTCCAGTGTAAAGGTATCTGTGTGTTTGTGTGCAGATGTCCCCTCACTCGCTGGCCTGCATCTCCTCCTCGAGCTGGGACAGACCTTACTCCAGGGAGTACGCCGCTTTCCCCTTGGTGAGAGTCCGCACGGTTTCTTCTTCTTTTCTTGCCGTCTTACCTAAAATCCTTCCCGTTGTTGAGCAGCCGGGCATCATGAGCCCCTGCTGCTCCCACTTACACAAAACAAACTTTCCTTCAACCTCAACGTTCAGGATAAAACACTGTGGACTCTGCTGCCCTCTAGTGGTGAAAGGGCAGTGTGACGTTTCATGTTCCGTTCAAACAGGAACATTATTTATCACACAAGTCGCAAATCACCACCTCTAAGAAACTACAATCAGGAAATGCGGTGTGGCTTTTGCCTGAAAACTGACTTTTCAGCCCAAAATGGGTAAAAATGTGGTTGTTTTCTCGATAACATGCATGTGTGTCTTTTTTTTTTTAACCAAACTAGACCCTATGTGGCAGTTTTTATAGAAAGATCGAGGAGAACACCACAAATGTTGAAGGTTCTCTCTTTGCCCACTTCGGATGTTTTGTGTGCCAGTAAATTCAGCAGAAAGCGTTTTTTGGCTATTGTTGCTCAGTGAAGCAGCGGTTAAATATTTGCAGTCACTTGTTCCAGTTCAGATTCAAACTTCACTTCTTTCTGTTTCATATCACTGTAAAACAAACGGCTTCGGTTTCTAGACCATTTTATCATAAAAGTAGACGACAAGTTTATCTTGGGTCTTGGCAAAGGTTAACAAGATAGTTATAACGTGACATTTTGAAACAGTTTAAATTAAAAGAAATCATGTAAAATGCTGTTGGTTACAGTCTGAATATATGTTTTATGTTATACGTTTTCAATCAATTTTCATTTTGCAAAAAAGAGCCATAAGAATATTCAGTAGAAAACGATATAGAGATCCAACAAATCCATTATTCCTTCAGTTAAAATTTCATGATGAACTAGTAGACTATAGTATTTTGCAAATTATGTTTAAAGCTCATAAAAAAAACTTTACCAATCAACATTCAGAAAAGATTTGAAAAAAGAGAAAGCAAGTATAACTTGAAAGGAACAGAGATTTAAAAAAAAAAAAACAAGATTCAGGACTAAATTGATGGAACGTTGTGTTTCTGTGAAAGGAATCAGTTTATGGAACAATCTGAATAAAGAAAACAAAGAATCCAAATCAAACATTACATTCAAAAGAACAATTAAAGCCAGTATGTTAAGGAAATATAATGAAATATGTTAGTTAAGTTTGATTGACATACCCATAGACGGCGGTTATTTTATTTTATTTTAGTTTTTTTATTCACTTAGTTGTTTTTTTAATTTATGTTATTTGTGAATTTATTTCTTGGAAAAAGGGGCAGATTAGATAAGATTCTTCTTTCTGCTCCCTTTTCATTCACAATTTATGAACATTTGTATTGAATTGTTTTATTTTTTGAATGAAATGAAAATAAGTAAAATTACCGAAGAGGCAGAACAAGATGGATAATCTGAACCCAAACTATTCTAAAAAGGTATTTATTTATTAATTTCTTTTTGTTTTCATCTTGCAGCCTTTCATAAGGCCCGAGACCAAATTCTGGCCGAGCATCTCGAGGATCGACGACATCTACGGCGACCAGCACCTGGTGTGCACCTGCCCGCCCATGGAGGCGTACGAGTCTCCGTACGAGGAGAAGAGGGCGTCCTCGTAAACACGTCTCCAGCTCTGTCCCAAAGTCCCGCTGCGCTCTAACCACCGGGGCGGGGGGGGCGGCGGCTGCCGGGTGCAATAACACGAGCCGGGAGAAGCGTTTCCAATCCACAGCCAGGCCGACGACCGCGACGGAGCCGGGGTTGTCGTCATCTTGTTGTTTTTGTTGTCTTTTAGAGTTTAAAAAGCATGAAGGAAAGCTGTCAGTGCGCACACACGATGTCCCAGTGTCTCTTAGTCTAAAAAGAAGTGGACATTCGGACAGAGCTTAGTACAACTATTTAAAAGGACCAAAAGATGCAGCTTTTTTTGCTTTTTCCTTTTCTACTAGATGCCGCCGCCTCACCCCCGTAACCCCTCCTGTAATACCGCCTTTCCAGCCAAGCGCGCGTCACCTCTCCACTCCCAACATTTATACACACAATCCCCTTTGAGCCTCTTTCTCTCGTCCTTTCCTGTAAAATCTCCCCCGATTCTTGATAAATGTAGGAGTCGCTAGCACCCGGCAGGCTCTTGTTGATGTTATTTTAAAATGTTTAAATGTCTGCTGTAACATTTGTTAGCCTAGTGAGTTGTCATTTTAAGTGAATTATTTTCTAATCTAAAATAGTTTTTTTTTCTGTTGAGGAAAAAAAAAAGATGCCTGTATTAAACATATTTGTCTTAAAGTGTGTCAGTGTTTTTGTACGAACACACGGTGGAGGAAAATGAGGACCAGGGCAAGTTCATCAAAGTAACTCCTTGTTTTTATTTTCTCTCTTGTCTTTGACTTTTCCAAACGCAGTTGGAACAATAGTCCGGTAGTCAAAGGCTGATTTTTGGCTGAACCCGGTTTCGTCGGTAAAAGTTTTTTTCTCAACTGATTCTTGTAGCTTGGGGTCATCTATTAAGAATTCCAGAGGGTGCCCAGTGATATCCCTTGAGCATTTTTTGTTATTAACCCCTTAATGACCGAAACACTAAAAATCCACCCAAAATAGACTTTTATGGCATTTCATGCAAAAATCTTGATCTAAATTAATCAATTTTGATTAATCTTGATCTAAATTAATCAATATCCACTTTTTCAATCAAAAGTGGATATGTACAGTGTTATGCATGTTTAAATATTAACCCCTTCATGCACCAAACACCAACATCCTGGTGAGATATTGGGACATTATGAAAATTTATGTACAGAAATCAAATCAAATGCATAAGATATGCTTTCTACAAAGTGGATTGGGGGAACTGGCCTTCAGGCCTTCCATCTTGAGCAACTTCCACAGAACATTCCCCCAAAAATATGGTTTAAGAGATTTCATGCAAAAAATATTCAAATCAAAACCATAAAATGTACTTATTCAAACATGCGTGATTGCCTACAGTGTGTGGGGGTGTCTAGGGTGTCTTGGGTGTCTAGGGTGTCTAGGGTCCAGCCCCCCCCCCCAAAAAAAAAAAAAAACTCAGGTGGTCACTG
The DNA here is from genome assembly GCF_033807715.1 of Cololabis saira. Lineage (NCBI taxonomy): Eukaryota > Metazoa > Chordata > Actinopteri > Beloniformes > Belonidae > Cololabis > Cololabis saira. Next base: position 40,599,119 of record NC_084595.1, on the reverse strand, counting down.
CAGGCAGGGTACTGCAGGTATTTTCCGTCCATTCTGTCATCAGCATACAACTAGTATTTGCCAAACAGGACTTCACATCCTATTCACATGGTAACTGGAGCTGTGAACAGATTTAGCAGCAAGCTAACAACAAGAGTGATTGTGGATGCAAGAGTGTTCTAGAATGGCAAACATTTGGTAAGTATTCCCTCTTTCTGACCTCACACATTTTGTAACCATTTCATTTAATGTAAATTGCCTTCAGCCTTACAACTATGTTAAAACAATAAACTCCACAAAAATAGACGCCCATGAGTACTAGTATATTATGATGGGAGTCTATTTTTCAGGATAATGTAGCTAGCAGGTGTATGATAGCTACACACCTGCTGAGCAAGGTATGCTAGCTAAGTTAGCTAGCCCCTTGCAAGTGTTATGGGCCCACCCAGAGAGGTTCCAACACATGTACCTACGTCTTGGGGGGATGCATGCCTTGATGAGTTTTGTTGGAGCTATAGGTTCACTATTAGCTGAAAGTGGACTATCTGATGTCATGTCAGATGTTTTTGGAGGAGTTGCCAAGATGTTGAGTGGGAAAAAGTTCCCCCAGAATGTACGTGCCCTGCGGTTGATGGCTGAGGTAGTCTTACAGAGTGTGATCCCAGATGGCAATTTTCAGAATGCAGAGGAATTCACAAGAGCCTTGGATCACATTGCAAGTCAGAGTAGGACCGCAAAACTATGGATTGAGGTTTTAGTGAAACCTGTGTTGCTGATGACGTCATTCATCCGGGCTGAACGTGAGGGTGACTGGCTTCTCCATATGACAACCTTCCGGAAGATGCTTCCCTATTACTTTGCAGCTGGCCATGTCAACTATGCCAGGTATGGGCTGTACTACCTTCGCTCCAAGGAGAAGCTACCTCAGCATATTCAGAGTTATTTTCTCCAGGGGCAACATGTGACACGACACATTGCTGGAATATGGAATGGTTTGTGGACTGACCAGTTCATAGAGTCCACCTTCATGAGGTATGGCCACAGTGCAGGAGGGATCATTGGGATTACCCTGAAGCAAGACCTGGGCCCTGAGTCGTCATCTCTGCTGTAAGATTGAGTCAGAATTGGCAAAAATGGAAGAAGAGGATGGGGATCCTTCAACTCCTCATTTGTATCACAAGGAGGAAGCAGAGTCAAGAATCATTAGCTGACTCAAAGGACAGAACTGGACTTTTGAACAAACTTGAAACCTGTCTCCATCCACTCCATCCCAGCGAACATCCAGGAGAGAGCATTGTCAGCATCAGCAGTGGGAAAATAGCTCCACCAGTTGTCAACGTAGACAGTGCAGTAAAGATTGGGGAGTCAATGTTAGCCGATTTTGAAAACACCTGGCCAGAGGGATTTTATAATACCATCCCATCTAAAGTCAAGACGATGGCTACAACAGTGAAATCCATCCAAGTGGGAGACACCAAAGTGTATGAGCTCAATGCCATCTATTCAAGGGTCATAGTACTCTTATCGAGTGACCGTGATATTCACGTGGAGGATGTCCTCGCCTTTGAGCTGGCACCCGTACCAACTTCTATGTTCACTGAGATTGGAATGCAGATTTGTAAAGCCAAGTCGACACTGAAGAAGTCACTCCAAGTGGAAATCTCCAGGAGGAATGCTGGTGATGCAAATGTTACTGTCATTGATGGATCAGCCCTTCTGTGGACCATCCACTGGCCAGCTAATGGCACCATAGCTGATTTCATCAGAAATGTCAAAACACGTTTGACTTCATATCTGGCATACAGTGATGTCTACCTCATCTTTGACAGGTACTATGATTTCAGTACAAAGTCAGTCACCAGAGATGTCAGGGAGACAGGGGTCAGCAAGAAGCACCATCTTCTCCTGTCAACAAAGCTCCCAGCCCGGAAGGTTGTGTTATCCTCTTGTGAAAACAAAAAACAACTCAATCGACTGATTTGTGAGGACCTAGTCCATGACAGACTCTTCCACTTACAGAGCACAAGCTTAAACAAGTTGGTGGTGACAGGGGAGGACCCATGCCCCATTGAGATCACAATGGAAGAGAGAAGGGTCCGACATGATCTAGAGAACCATCAGGAAGAAGCTGACACAATCATTGTTCATCAAGTCCTGGTGTGTGCTGGAGAAGCTCGTCAAATATCAGTGGTTTCAGATGACACAGATGTATTTGTGCTACTCCTCCACCATTATCAGCAGGCAGGACTAGATGTATCCATCACAATGGAATCCCCGAGTCAGGAAAGGGCAATAGTGGACATCAAATCAACACTGGCCAAGCATCCACAAGTTGTCAAACACATCTTACCAGCCCATGCCTTATCAGGTTGTGACACAGTAGCATGTTACTATGGGCTGGGAAAAGGCACTGTGGTCAAAGTCCTGAAAGCTGGGTACAAATTATCTGCTATCGGAAACATGGATGCACCATTCCAAAAAGTCATCAACCAAGCCACTGCCTTCATATCAGCCTGTTATGGCATACAGAAAAGCAGTGACATGTCACACACTCGGCTGCTGGCTTGGGGAAAAAAGAATGGGAAAGGACATACATCTGCTCCAAACTTAGCTGCACTACCACCAACTAAGGAAGCATTCTTAGAGAATGTCAAGAGGGCCCACCTTCAAGAAGCTTTGTTGCGAAATGTTGATGGGCGGACTCCACCGCCATGGGACCCAGAGAACTTTGGTTGGGATAAAGACATCCCTAACAGGTCACTGAACCCAACCACTCTGCCTGCGCATTGCAAACCTGTCCCAGACTACATTCTGGACATGATTAAGTGTGGCTGCAAGAGTGACCGTCCATGCAACTCCAAGAAGTGCAGCTGTAGGGCACATGGTTTGCCCTGCACGATGGCATGTCATTGCTTTAGTGTAGGATGCTCTAGATAGGCATACATGTATTCACACTTGCCAATGCACCCATAGATGGGATTTAAACAGGGTTTATTTTGAAAATAAATTCCTTTAAACTTGTTTATTGTCTTTGATTCTTATTCTGAAGTCACAGGCAAATTTGTACAGTTGATATAGGACAATCACAGAGCATATACTGTACATGACTTCCACATTAACATAAACATTAAAACATAAATATATATAGAAAGCTAATTTGAAGCGTTTGAATTGATTATTGTGCACAAAATGTCATAACTCACATTTTATGGGATTTTGATGTTTCAGGTGTGAAGGGGTTAAAATCTAAAATGGTCTAATGTGAAATCACATATACTGTACATATCCACCATCATGGATAAACACTGTAAAATCAAATTTAATGAATTTAGATCAAGCTTTTTACATGAAATGCCATAAAAGTCTATTTTGGGTGGATTTTTAGTGTTTCGGTCATTAAGGGGTTAATAACAAAAAATGCTCAAGGGATATCACTGGGCACCCTCTGGAATTCTTAATAGATGACCCCAAGCTACAAGAATCAGTTGAGAAAAAAACTTTTACCGACGAAACCGGGTTCACCCCCTCGGCTCCCGGACTAAAGGTGAAATGTTAAAAAAAAAAAAAAGCAGACATCTGAGAATCATTGACAAAAATATTAAATTGAAAGTAGACAAAAATCCAACACGTCCGGCGCTGAAAGTGAGTAGTTCAGGGTTTGATGGTGCACGGATGCGTGACGACGCAAAGAACAAACGAGGCCTTCAGGCAGCATTACAGGATACACAGATGCTGATACCGACTCAGATTAATATATCTCAGTGAACAGTTCATTACTGCATTTATAAATGCAAGTTTAACCTCGTTTGTGGAAAAAAAAACTGCTGCCTGAAACAAGAATCAAGATTATAACAAACTTATACGAAGGCACGGTTGATGTTTAACTGTAAATGTATGATTTGAAGGAAAAAGGCTGCAGTCCAGGTGACGTCTTTTCAAGGGAAGGTCTTATATTTTTTTATATATATTAGTGTTTATATACCCAGATAGCAACATCTGAGCTACATTTGTCAGTCTTGTCTTGGTTACAACCAGTGCTTTAAAGCAGGGGTTCCCAACCTTTTTTGTGCCAAGGACCAGCAGAAGTATAAACAAAAAGCTCAGGGACCGGTTGACAATTTATGTCAATTTTAATAAACATTTTAGAAAAAAAACAATGCATTTTAAAATGCAGGCTATCATCAGCGATGTTAGCTGATGTTGTGGCCTTTAAAACTTGCTTCTGCAAATCTAACTCACGTTTTTTCCTTCCACTGGTTTGTCTTTGAGAGAAGGATGTTTTGTATTTAAGTGTCTTTGGAGCTTGGATGGCTTCTTTGCTTCGTTGGCGAGCGTTTCTCCACATAAAATACAAAGTGTGTTAGGCGCCTCCAAATCGCCCGTTGCAACAAATCCATATTTTATATACATAATGTCGTACTTGCGATTAAAGCTTTTGCTTTTCTTTTTGGTAGGATTTTCCACTTGTTCATCACTATTTCTTTTACTCGAACAACTAGTAAAGAAACGGCTCATGGAGGTTTGCTGAGGTCCGCTCATCTCTGCAGCAGACTGTACCTAACCTGCATACAGCACCTGTGCATGGCACTGTTCAGTCCGGTCAGGTACCAGAACTTATTGTCCGCCAAGCCATGACAGGGCTGCCATTCAAAGAAACACATTTCGACAAGTTTTGGATGAAATTATATGACAAAAAAATGCAAAAATTGTTTTCTTAAATTTAGTATGAGGTTGCTTTAATTATGTGGCAAATGATAATAAACACGAGAAAGATGGGTTCTTCAATGAAAAATAGATATTTTATTCAACTTTGCTGCTGTCATTCATGCAGGGAGACACCTAAAACATGCTGGATAGGTCTCTCCAGGACCGGAGTTGGAGACCCCTGTATTATGCTCTTATTTATTCATGTAATAATATACAGGTGGAGGTCGGAAAATTTGAATATATTGCAAAACTTCATTCGTAGTAAATTCAACTTAAGGTGAAACAAATATTATTTCCCACGACATGCAAAGTGAGATATTTCAAGCCTTTATTTGTTATAATTTTGATGATTAGCCTATGGCTCAGAGTTTATGAAAACCCCAAATAAAAAATCTCAAAAAATGAGAATATATTATGAAATCATTAAACAATTCAATCATCAAAATTATAATAAATAAAAGGATTAACATATATTGCTTTGCCTGTAATGAGACTATGTAATAACATGTATTACGCGGTCTGATAACCATCTCCCGAAAAATATGTAATTCTCTGCGCATTAATTCTGCACCTTCATCAATTGTGTCTTCATCAAAAGGACATGCCATGTTCGTGACAATGGACTTCTAATATATATACTGACTCTGTTTTTAATGACAGCTGGCAGAACTTCGCCAAAACTCGCCTGCTGACTGAATGAATGAGGAAATCAAATGTGCGTGCGGCTCTGAAAGAGGCGGAGACGCAGAGAAACTCCAGGTTCATTGACATAAACCTGGTCCCGACCAGGTTAGATTCAGAGCGTCTGTTACTACGGTAACTGACCGAGAGCTTAAGTTACCTCTCTTTGTGAAACAGGCTAGAGTTACTCCTCTTTCTCTGGTTTGAGTTACCTCCCTTTGTGAAACGGAAAACTCAGAGTTTCCCTCATTTCAGGGTTAACAGACTCCGAGTTTTCACTAAACCTGCTTTGTGAAACGGACCCCTGCTCATATCATTGATCAGCATCTGCAGTATTGATCAGTGAGCGCAGTCGTCTGGTGCGGGGAGACGCAAAAAAGAAAGCTGCGCTGACACGCGGCTCTCGGCAGAGATTGTATGAGTTAAAGTGAAGTGAGATGCCTCACTCCATTGGGAAAAAACCGTCTGGTGACAATTGCCGACAATTTTGATTATCGCTTTTTGTCGACAACGTCGTTGCAGCCCTAATTATGATCGGAACACAAGCCATTCCACGGCCCGGTAGTAACGGCTCTACGGACCGGTACCGGTCCGGGGACCGGGGGTTGGGAATCACGGCTTTAAAGGAGCATGAGGCTCCTTTTAAGAAATGAGACTCTCTAGCGCCACCCTTCACCACGACGGCCGTCGGGGGTACTGCAGCCAACATTGAAGCCGGCACGGGAGAACGGGGAGAACGTGCATGCAGCGTCATGTGACGTCACATCCGCAGCCCAGCACGGGAAATTCAGGACCGAATTGCAGCACATTTTGCAGAACACAGCCTGTTCAAGGCAACGGAGAGATACACTAGAGGAAACATTCTTTTTGGTTTGGAACGCTTCATCTGACATTATTACTAGAAAACTTAAAATGTATACGGATTTTTTTCATAAATCCTGCCACAATCCGGCCTCAAGCTCCTTTTAAGTGGGAAAAAATAAGTGCCGGTACTCTCCCCCTCCAGTCATACAAATATGGGACTATGTAAATTTGTGTGTGTGTGTGTGTATATATATATATATATATATATATATATATATATATATATATATATATATATATATATATATATATATATATATATATATATATATATTAAACTCTCCCACTGTGTTAAAAACCTCCTGTGTTTACCTTCATATTCCCGTTTGGCCGTGCATTTTGTCCCTCCAAGTTATTTCCGTCACAACCACGAGCGCGCCCGTATAGCTCGACGGGATGAGCAGGCGACTTGCGTACAGCGAATGCGGGTTCGATTCCAGTCGCGGCATATTTTGCCCCCACTTCCTACGAGTCTGTCTTTCACTGCACCTATCAAATAAAGTTGCAAGAGCCGCATGACACCGGCCAAAGAGCCGCATGCGAGCCACGGGTTGGCCAAGCGCGCCTTTACGTCTGTACGGCAAGCTTTGAGCATCAAAACACCTTAATCAACAAATCCAACCTGTAGACTTTGGGGAGATCGGGGGGAGTTACTGACTGATGGGGAATCTGGGAAGAACAGTACCTGTACATGCCGCACACTGTAAATAATTTCCGGTACGCTGATGGGTACAATTTAGAAGTGCCGGTACTGCGTACCGCTCCGTACCGACCCACTTAAAGCACTGGTTACAACCCATGCAAGTGCCACGATGGCTGGACGAGGCTAAAAAGGCCCTGAAATACTTAACATTGTTTATTGCTGGTGTTGTTTGGGCCAAATAATCCGAGTTAGGGGGTTCCTGGTTTGATTTTAAACTGGGGTCCTTCTCTGCTTGCATGGGGTTTCTCCTCAAGTCCAGAAAGGTGCAGTGTAGGATGATGCTGCTGCTGTGGTTGACAGGTGACATAAACCAGCTTGGACGTGGGAGATGTGTGAATGTTCTCTGCAGACACATGTATGTTGGGTTAATGATGCCTGAACATGTGCATGCATGGCTGCCTGTTTCCGTTTGCGCTGTGATGGACCGATTCCTGCACGTCCATCACTCAATGTCAGATGGCGTAGACTTGACCCCCTCCAGCCTTTTGCAGAATAAAAGGCAGGTGTAGCTCATGGATGGACGAATCAGGAGAATGTCCTCATTTCCTTTGGGTTCAAAACGCAACAATGGATATCCTTTACTCTTTATCACGGTTGAGAGTGCAGCTCTTTAGAGCATTGCTGTTTTTGCAGCAGTTTAAAACACAGTCAAGAAAGTCAAGTCAAAGTTGTTTAATATCCAAGAAGCTGGAACCGGTGTTCTCTGAGATCTTTCTACTTACAGAGTAGCTGTACCAAAAGAGAAAAAACAACCCAAAAACCCACATTTCTGCTGCCGGGGATCAACTCCCTGTTTAAACCAGTTGAACCTGCTGTTGCATAACTTCAGTTCTAAAATATGAACAATTTGTACATTTGCAGAAACTCCACAACAGAAATGTGGTGTTCAGTTTCAGGCCGAGGAGCTTCACCGCAGGAGGAAAGCAGCAGGTTTCATGGGAGGCGTCCTCAGCTTTCACGTAGCTGAAGGCATTTTATCATCATAAAAATCTTAATAAAAAAACTGTTTAAAGATCCGGTTTGTAAATGCCTCAACTGATGGAAAAAAAAAAAAGAATAGTGACGATATTAAAACTGTCATAACCTGGAGCTGTAAACGGAGCAAGTTAAGTGACTTAGCTCATGCAAATCTTCAGTTACCTTTAACACTTTTTAATAAAAAAATCAAATAAAAAGGTTTTTTGGGGGAAAACTCCTTTCCCTGATAAAGATGCACGTCCAATTAAATCCATTCAAATACATCCCAGCTTTCTCAAAAGCAAAGCTTACACTGTTAACCAGAATAACCTGAGCACAGGAGGCAACTTCATTACATTTTTTCTCATAAGAACCCCCCACTGATTTTTTGGACATGTTTTCACCAACTTAAAACCTGACCGGCTGGTTGAAATATAATCAATCACCACACGGCTGTCCTGATCGACCTTCCAGATATCCTGGGAATATCAATCATGTATGAACCGAGCAAAACCGCCGCTTCAGACGTTTTGGTACTTTTGTAAAAGGAGGTCTGGTCAGGGAACTGTCCCTGAGGTTTGCCGTTGTAGTTTAAATGTAGGACTTGCACATATTACTACGACTGTATTACATAAAAACCACATCACTGTAACAGAAGGCAGAGGAGGCAGTAAGTAACATTCATGTTATTGAGGGAATAAAGCAAACATTTGAGGTTATGTCCTAAATGACGGAAGATAAAACCAATGTAAAAGTTTAGTGATGCTCAAAAGTTTCAATCCTTCAAATGTTCTACATTTCTACATCAATATGAACAAATGAGATAAAGAAGGGGTTACATTAGGTCATTACTTTAAATGATCATCCAGTATTTGAAGGAGAAACTAGAAACTAGAGTCAGTGACCTATAGACTGTGCTTGGATCCTCTAAAAACATTTCCCAACACCGTTCCTGGGCGTACAGCGCCCTGCATGTCTCATGCCACCCTGCACTAACACTGACATCTAACACCAACAGCCAACACTAACATCTAACACCTACATCTGGCTCAGATTAGAAGTTAACGATAGACCTGTGAGCTGACGGTGATCCACCAGCAGGGAAACATCTCAAACGTGCAGGACGGTGTTGCCAGAGCAACGTATGGCGTCGATTCAACACCGAATGGCGGTTAAAACGGTCTCCCTAAACCTTGGACTCACATTCTGACAGATTGTAACAACTGGTGGATGTTCAAGTCGACCGTTCCCCTCTCTTTAAAAACGGTTTACCTTGAAAGACCACTCATATTTGAAGACACCTAAAGTAACATTAAAAAAAACTAAAGCAAGCTTTAAAAAAAAGGTTATACCATGCCAATATATTAAGATTTCAATTACTTGGTTTAAATATGAAGCTTTGTCTTTGGAGAAGAGAAGAATTGTATTCCTACATTAAAAAACATGATCACATGTGTGTAAGACCATTTAAGTAGTTTTGGTGCATCTGGCCCAAGAAGCACTAGCTCTGAATTATCCCAGCGACTTTTCAGGGCGTTCATTCCTCCTGACTGGGGCCTTTTCTTTACTTTTGTGGCGTTTGCATGTTCGCTTAGTGTCGACGTGTCTGTTGGGTTGATTGGCGATTCTAAACTAGGAGTTCGTCTCTGTGAGGCGTCTCGCTCGGGGAACTCGAACAGGATGAACCGAGTCGAGAAAAAATGGATCGATGGATCTCAGTGGAAAGATATTATGAAGCCTGATGACTCCAAGAACACAAATCATACCAATAAATGGTTGCAATCATGATAGCATCCATGTTTCAGAATGGCCTGGTCAAAGCCCTGAGTGAAAGAGATGTTGGAAAAAGAGCAGGAATGAGCAGTTAAAGTGGGGGAACTGTTCTCCACTAAGGAATAAGCTTATATTCCCCTAAACCGATGTGCAGGAGTGATTAACAGTTACTGGAAGGGTTTAGCTGCTCTTATCACCGCATAAAACAAGAAAATATCAATATACCGTTGCTGCTTACAGATGTGTACTGTTGCATAATCAATACATAGTTTGCTCATCTTAGTTAATGAAGATTTCTGGTCTATTTCCAGCTTGATGACAGTTTAGGTTTTTGACGTGCAAACACGCAGCAAACCAAACAAACAACCCCCAAAAAAGCACAATTGTTAAATGTGTCACTTGGTGACTGAAACCGGTCCCACAAGTGAATCCTCCAGCTGCCGGGAGGAGAAACGAACGACACGGAAACCAAACAGAAACCAAACCGTCGTCCTGCCGACAGATTCTTGTTATAATTCTTACGCAACGCTGTCTCCTATGGCTTCTCCTGTTAGCTGATGCTCTTGTCGGCTGACTGAACAATTCGCTTCGGCCTCCGCGGCTTTCCTCCTCTGAACCAGGCGGTCGACCAGAAGGACAAACATCGCAGAGGAAATGAGGCAGAAGCCCGAGAAGTAGAAGGCGAAGCTGTAGTCGTTTGTCCGGTCCACCAGCCAGCCTGCGATGGAAGCACAAAAATACACGTCATGTCTCCGATATTCCTGCAGCCGCTCAGTTTGACCTGCATCCGCTTGGGATACAAATGCATGAATACATAAACACTTCTATCATCCACTCCTAATAGTTAGAAAACCAAAGTGAAGTCAAACTGACAAGGATGTGATAATTCAGAGTTTTAACTCCTCGTGTCTCCCAAATAAATACCACAAGAAATAGCATGAAGCCACAAATAGTGTGCTGATCCACAACTACTTTCATGGCACATACTGTTTTTATTTTGCGTGTGCGCTTTTCCTTTTGTTTTTAACAGACTACAGAGTCCTTGTGTCCCAGTTCAGCAGAATCATCCGTCAAATGCTGCTTTTGCAGGTCAGAAGCGACACAGTTGTGGGATCAAAAATTCCTCCAAACGAAAAATCTACAATTTTCGTCTTCTCTTAGCGGGCAGAGAAACCTGCATCAGATAGATCCTCCACAGCCCTCCGTATCCCAAGATGCATTGGACAAAAGTGGGAACAGTAGTTGGGGAACATAATAGAAATGTACTTTCAACTTTTGATTAACAGGCCTCTTGAATAGCTGGGGAGACAGTTGAAACCAGAAGTTCACATACACTGTGCAAACAGACACGCAACTTTTTTTGTCTCACTGTCTGAAGTCAAATCAAACTAAATATCTCTAGTTTCAGGTCTGTCAGGATCACCAAAATTATTTCATTTTGCTAAATGCCTTAATAATGAGAGGGAGAATTTGATATTACTTTCTTCAAGGTCAAACGTTTACACACATTTCAGTTGTTCAGCAGTTTAGCATTTGCTCAGTTAATTAGAGTTAATCCGAAATCATAAACTCCTCTACTTGATGTCAGTGTGGCACATCTGATAAAAAAATGTAAAGGTCTTTTTCAAAGGCATCGCTCTTTCAGGGTGGAAAACACACATGTGATTTCAACTGAGAAGCCTTTGATGCCAGATTAAGTTTATAATCCTCATGCAGTGTCATGTGGGTCATATGTCTGCCAAAGCCTATCCGGCAAACTGTCCCCAAACATGAATTATTTTAATCTTCAAATGCTGAGTTAGTTCACAGATGCCTTTTTTTTTTTTTTTTTAATGTACCGCACCGCGGTAGCGCACCACATTATAAGGCGCACCTTCAACGAATGACGTATTTAAAAACGTTTTCCATAAGGCGCACCGCATTATAAGACGCACTAAATATATGGTAAGATACCGTACTATAGTGGCTGGGGTTGAGTTACGTATCTACCTGATGGAGCTGCGCTACAGGAAATGATACAAAATCTTACAGCAAATGCAAAAAAAAAACCAAGAAGAAAAGTACTGTATGTCAAACTTTATTAACAAAATAGAAACCAGCTTTGCTCCGACTCGTCAAAGTCGCCATTATGCGAGTCAGCGTCGCTGCTGTTGTTTGAACGTCTGTGACGATTCCTGACGTTTTTAACGCCATTACTTCGGCGACACCAACTACATTACCCACAATCCCCCTGACTACAGTAACAGAAATTACCGTAATGATCATATATAAGGCGCACTGCAGTATAAGGCGCACTGCCGGTTTTTGAGAAAATTAAAGGCTTTTAGGCAGGGGCGTCAATTGGGTATGGCAAGGTATGGCAGCCGCCTCACCTCGGCTTCAGGGGAAAATGTAAATGTTAGTTTTTTTATATACATTTATGGAATTACTCTGTGTCTATTTGTATTGATTATTCTATTATTTAATACATATAAAATAACTACAAATGCATATCAGAACAACATAATCGATTTCACTAGGTATTATCTTTCCCAACACTTGTATCCCCCTCATATCTTGAATCTAACTAAATCTGTTTAAGGGAAATATTTGAATTTCTTTACTCTTGCTTTCTCTCCTTTTTGCATTTGGACTTTGAGTTAAACTGGGATGTCCCTGTGATATTGTTGCACTGACATAGTGAATAAAATGACAGAATGAGTTAAATTGCGTTATTTCTGCTCTCTAACTCTGCCTCCTGCTGTCCATGGTGCCGAAAACAGATGCGTATTGCGTAAAGGCGCAGTGACTGAATTGATCAACACGTTGTTAAAGTGTAGTGTTCGTAGTTACGTTAGCAGGATGTGAGCGAGACTGCATTTCAAAAAGTTAAAATTTTCTTGACAACACAGATAAGCTACATAGCTGACCTCTGTGACTCGTAACCTTGCCATACCTTAGCTTTGAGTGAAATGACGCCACTGCTTTTAGGCACACTCAATCAAGCTCGAGCCAGTTGCCTGACTCAGCAAACAAACAACAACATAAAACTAAAAAGACAGCTTACCTCCAGCAGGCGGGCCGATGAAGCCTCCGATGCTCCTGAAGAGCATGAAGAACCCCAGTCCATTGTCGAATCCCTCCAGGGTCACGATGTCCACGATGCAGGTGACATGAATGGCCACCACGCAGCCGAACAGGAATCCGTAGAGCGCAAAAAAGAGCACGATGAACCAAAACTGGCTGCAAACGGGTAGCAGGAGCAGCACCACCCCGAGCAGCATGGCCACGATGGTCAGCAGCTGCAGGTTCCTCAGGATCCTCATGTTGCCTATCCAACCGCAGAACAACCTCCCTGCCAGGTCGGCCCCCGCCACCACGGAGAGGATCAGGGCCGGCCAGTACTTATCCATCCCCAAACTGTTGGCAAAAGGCACCAGGAAGAGAGTGGGGATGAAAAACCCAGCTGCTGCGAAGATTGCAAACACGATATAGAAGATGAGTTCAGGTTTTCTAATGAGGGAACACTGAAAGATGGGCTTCCTCTTCGGCGGGAGCACGTCCTCATCCTCTGGACGGTCTGGCGTCGGACCCTCGGCGCTCTCCAGAGGTCTCATGAGGGCCGCGCAGGCACAAAGGTTCAGCTGGAGGCCTCCGATGATGAGCAACGCCCCCCGCCAGGTGTACGTCTCAATGAGCCACTTGAAGAAGGGACTGAATACGAAGGCGAAGACGCACTCCCCCGAGCTGGCCATGGAATAGGCTATGGGACGCAAACGGGAAAAGTAGTGGCTCACCATGCTCATGGCAGGGATCCACGAGAAGGAAATGCCCAATCCTGGAAAAAGGAGAGTGAAACAGTTAGCCCGTTTTTTTTAAGACTTCAATTCAATTCAATTTTAATTCATCCATCCATCCATCGTCCGCCGCTTATCCGTTCCCAGGTCGCGGGGGCAGCAGCCTCAGCAGAGATGCCCAGACTTCCTTCACCCCAGACACTTCCTCCAGCTCTTCCGAGGGGAGTCCGAGGCGTTCCCAGGCCAGCCGAGAGACATAGTCTCTCCAGCGTGTCCTGGGTCTTCCCCGGGGTCTCCTCCCAGTGGGACATGCCTGGAACACCTCCCTAGGGAGGAGGGACATGCCTGGAACACCTCCCTAGGGAGGCGTCCAGGAGGATCCGGTACAGATGTCCAAGCCACCTCAGCTGACTCCTCTCAATGTGAAGGAGCAGCGGCTCGACTCCGAGCTCCTCCCGGGTGACCGAACTCCTCACCCTATCTCTAAGGGAGCGTCCAGCCACCCTGCGGAGGAAACTCATCTCTAAGGGAGCGTCCAGCCACCCTGCGGAGGAAACTCATCTCGGCCGCGATCTCGTCCTTTCGGTCACTACCCAAAGTTCGTGACCATAGGTGAGGGTAGGGGCGTAGATTGACCGGTAAATCGAGAGCTTCGCCTTTCGGCTCAGCTCCTTCTTCACTACGACAGTCCGGTACATCGACCGCATAACTGCGGACGCTGCACCGATTCGTCTGTCAATCTCCTGCTCCATCGTTCCCTCACTCGTGAACAAGATCCTGAGATACTTGAACTCCTCCACCTGAGGCAGGACTTCTCCACCCACCCGGAGAAGGCACGCCACCCTTTCCCAGTGGAGAACCATGGCCTCGGTTTTGGAGGTGCTGATTCTCATCCCTGCCGCGTCGCACTCGGCCGCAAACCGCCCCAGCACATGCTGAAGGTCCCGGTCTGATGAAGCAAACAGGACAACGTCATCCGCAAAAAGCAGGGACAAAATCTTGTGGTTCCCGAACCGTACCCCCTCCGGCACTTGGCTGCGCCTAGAAATCCTGTCCATAAAAATTATGGACAGGACCGGTGACAAAGGGCAGACCTGCCGGAGTCCAACATGCACCGGGAACAAGTCTGACTTACTGCCGGCAATGCGAACCAAACTCCTGCTCCGATCATACAGAGACCGGACAGCCCTTAATAGAGGGCCCCGGACTCCATACTCACTGAGCACCCCCCACAGAATGGCACGAGGGACACGGTCAAATGCCTTCTCCAGATCCACAAAACACATGTAGACTGGTTGGGCAAATTCCCATGAACCCTCGAGCACCCTGCAGAGGGTGTCCGAGGCGTAGTGGAGGGTCCAGCCCCTTTCAAGGAGCTGGGTTCCAGAGCCCAAGCTATGTGTGGAGGTGAGCCCGACTATCTCTAGCCGGTATCTCTCAACCTCACGCACAAGCTCCGGCTCCTTCTCCCCCAGCAAGGTGACATTCCATGTCCCCACTGAGAGGGTTTTAGTCCAGGGATTGGGTCGTCGAGGCACCCCGCCACAACTGCTACCCAGTCCACATGGCACCGGCCTGCCATGGACCTTCCTGCGGATGGTGGGCCTACAGGAAGGCGGGCCCACGCACGTCGCCGTTTCGGGCTGAGCCCGGCCGGGTCCCATGGGCAAAGACCCGGCCACCAGGCGCTCGCCATCGAGCCCCAACCCCAGGCCTGTCTCCAGGGAGGGGCCCCGGTGACACCGATCCGGGCGACATAGCGGTCCTTGGTCTTGACGGTGACGGGCCAGACTAAGAGCGGTTCACAAACTTGTCATGAAGAAGAATTTTAATTCAATTCAATTCAATTTTATTTATACAACAGATGTTGTCTCTAGAGGCTTTCCAGAGACCCAGAACATAAACCCCCGAGCAATTATTACATAAACAATGGCAGGTAAAAACTCCCCTAGTGGGAGAAAAGCCTTAAACCAAACAGTGGCAAGGAAAAGGCTTTAATTTCTTTCCTGCAAAAACAGCGATGACGGCCCTGGAAACGTGAGTTTCTGTTCCAGTCGCTGTCAGGGACAACTCAGACAATCAGTTTTGCAAATGCAGCTCAATGCAAGTAGTTGTAACACCATTAACTGACCACAGTGTGTGCTATGACTTTTAAAACCTCCATAGCTGTGATCAAAGAATTAAAATATTAGATATTATATAGTTTAATATCACCAGTCACTTATGGATGTTGAGCTGACATGTGAGAATTGGACATGATCAGGTTGCAGGCTCGCTCCTGAGAGGAGATGAGATGTTTTCACGTTAGACGTCAGTCGGATACTGTTTTCTTGTTTCTTTTGCAGAACCGGCTGAACCGGCTGTCTTAATGCAACAATTACTCCCCACATCGTCTTATCCGAAACTTTCCTGTCATCTATCTTACTGTAGAGATGTGATCCCGTCTTGCCAGAGTCAATTCTCTTTTTTTTTTCCCCAGTATTTCCTAGTTTAGTCTAGAGGACATTCTCCCAAACAATACAGTTGACCTCGGTTTCACCAACTTTTTTAAGAATACACGCTGGGTTGCATTAATATGTCATTTGAAGTTGGATTTTTATTGATTAGTCAGTAGACGAGAGTCACAGGATATCTGGCTTTATAAGATAACAATGTCAAGACAGTCTTTGGTCCCAAGACCAGTGTGGTACCATGCAGGACAGCTGATTTGTATGTACGATGAAAAATAATCCCACGATTTTATTATGGCTGCAGCACATAGTCTCTTTATTAACTCCTACTGAATCCTTTCAAATGACTCCTACATGATCCAAATCTGTGTTGTTCCCCTCCATTACAGCCAGCTTCACAACATCAAAAAGACCGTTGCTTTGTTTTTTTAGGCCACATGAAGTTAAGAAATTGTGGTGGTTCTAGCATTAAATTAAATCTACTTTCACCTCTGGTTTGAAACCTTTTTCTGAAAACTTCTTCCGTGAGAACGATTATTCAGAAATTAAAAAGCATTTGAGACAGTTGAGAGACAGAATAAGTCATGCAAGAAGTGAATACGTGGAAGTATTGCTGCTAAAAGTGGATATACAACCTATTAAATCGAGGGTGTAATTAGGGCCAGTCCCAATCCCCCCCTAGTCCTACTTTTCAGCACTACCGCTAAATTTTGTGGTGTTCCCGTGAGGGTAGTGGTGTCCCAATTCCTCTCTTCACCTAGTGGTAGTGCGGAAAACAAGGGTAGTGGCTATGAATCTGTCCCTACGGAGCGAGGGTTTTCCGATGCACAAAAAATTTCCCAGAATGCTTTACGTCATCATTTGCAGACTGAATCAAAAAAAAAAAACATGGCGGACATTTCTTATTTTTTAGTGAATAAAATCAATATTTTGAGTTAGTTTCTGCATGAAAAATGCGTTTTGATTACATTTCTAGCAAGAAATATATATTTTACTTTCATAATATTCACTCAGTGAATGTACATAATCACTCGCTTGCCCTTTGTTGCGAAGATCTCGCCAGAATAAAGGCTGATTTATGTTTCTGCATTACACCAACGCAGAGCCTACGGCGTTGGTTACGCGGCGACGCGCGCCGTACGCCGTTCCCTACGCCGTTCCCTACGCCGTAGGCTCTGCATCAATTTAACGAGGAACCATAAATCAGCTCCCGAGCCGGCTGCTCTTCTCATCCCCGAAAACATCGAAACAAATTTCTTAACAGGCGTTATTTGGATAAACTGAGCCCAGGTTGGGGATCTTAACGGTTACTTTTACGCCTGAAAAAATATTAAAACTTAATAAAGTGGCATATTAACAGCACTACAGTGGAAATTAAAACAGCTTTTAGCTCTGGGCTTCCTGATATGGTGTGACGTATGTGCAAAAGTAACTACGCAGTCACTTACGTACCCGAACGTAAACCACGCAGTGAAGGAGCAAGTGGTGTCCCAATCCCTAGGGAACATTACAAGGGCCCTACGGTTTGTGGCTTCAATTTTAGGGCTAGTGGTAGAAAGTAGGGGGAACATTGGGATTGGCCCTTTGTATTGCTCTTATGATTTTTTTTCCCATATGAAAACACAGGATTAAAAAAGGGGATCTAGCTATAGCTCAACACTGACACTACCATACCAGAGTATAAGTTATCATAATTAAAGTTGCAGGGCAAGGGCCTCATTTCCTTGAAGCTACTGAGAGGATTAAAATGCCATCATCACAGAGTCTCTCAAGAAGTGGCACATTGCTTTGACAAGCAAGAGAACGAGCCTGTCATACCGACTGAAATACTTTTTAAGGGTTTGCATGTGACTTTGGCGTGCTACCTTCCAGGAAGCCCAGGGTGAGGTAGAGACACGGCAGTGGCAGGTCCAGGGAGGCCAGCACCATCCCCAGACAACACAGCAGGCCTCCCATCATGATCACCACTCTCTGGGAAAACCAGAGAGTCAGAGCACTGGCTGCTGGAGCTGTGGAGTCAGTGGAGAGGAGGGAAAACAAAACCAAACAAAGTGAAAACATGACTACTGAAGCCAGTACTTGAGTTTAAAAAAAAAGAATCAGGGGGGATGGTGGATTTTATCATATGGGGACAGATAATTTGTGCTGATTACAAATAATAATATATTACAAATAATAGCACTGACCAAAACAGCTGCATAAATACTGCAGGAATGACATAGCAGCAGTTAAATGCAGCCTTCTGTAAGCTTTAAATATCCACTGGGCTTACATCAAATACATCAAAACACAACAATAAAAAACACTTTTCTGAACTTATCAATATGACTCTGTCTTTCACGGGATAAGTAAAATGGATCACTGCAAAAACTCAAAATCTTAACAAGAATATTTGTCTTATTTCTAGTTGAAATGTCTCATTTTAGTAAAACAAATCTCATTACACTTAAACAAGACTCATCACTGGAAAAAAACAACAATTTTCACCTGTTTCAAGTAGATTTTCACTTAAAATAAGTAGAAAAATCTGCCAGTGGAACAAGATTTTTTTGCTTGTAATAAGAAGATAAATCTTGTCCCATTGGCAGATTTTCCTACTTATTTCAAGTGAAAATGTACTTGAAACAGGTGAAAATTGTCAAATAAGTTATTTTTCTGGTGTTATTTTTCTGGTGATGACTCTAAATGTTGAAATAGCAGTAAAACCACATTCATTGATGAAATGACATAAGGGATGGAAAGGGGGGATGGCAGTTTTACAGGGGGTGATTTTGACCGTTTTTATTTCAGGGGGGGATGTCATCCCCCCTCATCCCCCCTCAACTCCAGTACTGACTGAAGCAGCTCGGGGTTAAAAACAGACACCAACGTTGAGCAGACAGCTGTCTCTTTACCTCCTATATGAAACATAGCAATAGTTGTGGACGTCACCCAGGAGGTCGTGCTGGTCAGGACTCCAAAGTGGTTCTGGATGTCCAGGAAGAAGAGGCCGAAGTTTTTGAGGACAGCCCCAGTGAGGCCCATGATGAAGAAGGCTGATGCCACCACGACCCAGCCGTACCCCCCGTCAGGGGGTCCGGCCCTCCGGGACTTCATCCTCAACTACTCAGCAAGACGCTCTCCTGCCTGCAATAACAGGCTGTTATGTAAGAGTCCCCCCATATGGGTAGGCATGCACGTACACGTATGCACAGCACATGCAGCAGCACTCCAGTGCTGTATGTTATTTTATATTTAGGAACATTTTGATTAGATTTTTTATTTTGTACATGTAAAAGACAACAATTAAAGGTAAGAAAACAATACAAAAACAACAAAACAAAGAATTTCATATTTTCACACTTAACATCCTAATTACATGTGCAAAAAGGAATAGGAAGAAGTGTAAACTTATTTAATCCTACCCCCATTCACTAATCATTTATTAACACGTATTTATAATAACTATACTATAATTATACTCACACACTGTACTCGCACAGTTACCCATACATACATACATACATACATACATAAATACATACATACAGTTGAGTATTTCTATATATTTGTACATGCATGCTCATATAAATATTTATATAAATATACTTATTTACACCATACTATCTCTATATTAACTCCATCTGCTCTATATCTATATAAGTCTATTTACACACGTATTCACACACATACACCCATACATACCTACATACATATACATATACATACATTTGGTTTGGGTATAGCCATTTATTTGATTTTTTTAGCTCAACTATATTAACCAAGGTATTAATCAGCTTTTTAGATAGCTTTTCAGATTTCAAATATTACTATTCAGTTTATTTTAAGTTTTAATTGGAGGGAAATAAAGTCCAATAGTCTGCAGTTCGAATCTAAACACAAATCTAACACAAATAGCAGCAAATTAACTAAATTTCAAGAGGCAGATCATTTTTCAAACTCACGTTTTTGTGCTCATTCCCGCTGGGATAGATCAAACTTGTGATGTCCTCTTGATTCCTTCTGTAAACTCACTTATTTCAGCCACTGGGGGAAACTGTCAAACACAGCTGGCAAACCCCGCGCTGCGCTCCTACTGGGAGGTTTACGGTAACCGCACCGAGACGCTCAATTAAGGAGATTACCGTAAAAAAACTAACAAAAAACATCACGAATTCGTGTGTAATCATTTCGCATCCTCGCCATATCAGCCGAACAAAGCTTCCAGCAGATGTTTCCGACGTGCTGAAGCAGCTGCAGTCTAGTGCCACTTGATCAAACTTGTCGGGCGGATCTCCAGACGGGATGTGGCGCTTCAGACAAGACAAGCCCCGAACCACGTGACCGGGAGAGGGCCAGGCCACGATACCATCACCAAGAAGCATCAAGATCATAAAGACATAATAATACTCAGTACTCGAGTTGTAAAAAAAAAAAAAAAAAAAAAAAAAAATCAGGGGGGATGGTGGATTTTATCATATGGGGACAGATAATTTGTGCTGATTACAAATAATATAATATATTACAAATAATAGCAGTGACCAAAACACCTGCAGAAATACTGCAGGAATGACATAGCAGCAGTTAAATGCAGCCTTCTGTAAGCTTTAAATATCCACTGGGCTTACATCAAATACATCAAAACACAACAATAAAAAACACTTTTCTGAACTTATCAATATGACTCTGTCCTTCACAGGATAAGTAAAATGGATCACTGCAAAAACTCACAATCTTAACAAGAATATTTGTCTTATTTCTAGTTAAAATGTCTCATTTTAGTAAAAAAATCTCATTACACTTAAAACAAGACTCATCACTGGAAAAAACAACAATTTTCACAGTCATTTATGTCATTTCATCAATGAATGTGGTTTTACTGCTATTTCAACATTTAGAGTCAACACCAGAAAAATAACACCAGAAAAATAACTTATTTGACAATTTTCTCCTGTTTCAAGTAGATTTTCAATTGAAATAAGTAGAAAAATCTGCCAGTGGAACAAGATTTTTTTGCTTGTAATAAGAAGATAAATCTTGTTCCACTGGCAGATTTTCCTACTTATTTCAAGTGAAAATTTACTTGAAACAGGAGAAAATTGTCAAATAAGTTATTTTTCTGGTGATGACTCTAAATGTTGAAATAGCAGTAAAACCACATTCATTGATGAAATGACATAAGGGATGGAAAGGGGGGATGGCAGTTTTACAGGGGGGATGATTTGGACCGTTTTTATTTCAGGGGGGAAGATTTTCACCGTTTTTATTTCAGGGGGGATGCCATCCCCCCTCATCCTCCCTCAACTCGAGTACTGATAATACAATCTAAAAAGACTACTATATTAAAAGACACTTCACACCCTGGACACTCACTGTTTGAACTGCTGCCATCTGGGAAAAGATACATACTCATGAAAACAAGGACAAACAGACTCAAACACAGCTTTTATCCAACAGCAATAACCACTCTCAACAAAAACAGGCGCTAATGTGCAATAACAAAAAATGATTGTATGTTGATGAAAGTTCTTGTAAAGTCCGTATGTTGATGTATGTGTGGAGGGGTGAATGTGTCTAGATGTATATACAGGACTGTCTCAGAAAATTAGAATATTGTGATAAAGTTCTTTATTTTCTGTAATGCAATTAAAAAAACAAAAATGTCATACATTCTGGATTCATTACAAATCAACTGAAATATTGCAAGCCTTTTATTATTTTAATATTGCTGATTATGGTTTACAGCTTAAGATTCCCAGAATATTCAAATTTTTTGAGATAGGATATTGGAGTTTTCTTAAACTAAGCCATGATCAGCAATATTAATCTATATTAAAAAGGCTTGCAATATTTCAGTTGATTTGTAATGAATCCAGAATGTATGACATTTTTGCATTACAGAAAATAAAGGACTTTATCACAATATTCAAATTTTCTGAGACAGTCCTGTATATATATATATATATATATATATATATATATATATATATATATGTTTTTATTTCATTTTATTGATTTATTTTTCAGTTATTTTTTTTTTTTTATATGATGCGCTGACTGGAAAGCACTTTTAATTTCGTTGTACACAGTGATAATGACAATAAAGATCTATCTATCTATCTATTCTCACTGACTTATTTAAAACTAGAGTAAACACACCGTAAACACATATTTACGCACACGGATAAAGGCTGATTTATGGTTCCGCGTTACACCAACGATTTAACACAGAACCTTAATTCCATAATTCAGGTGTTAGACGGAAAGGCGCATCCCCGACTCGTGCTGCACACGGTGGTGTTGATTAAAACTGATTTAACATTGAATTATTTCGCTTAAAGCTATGTATGGATTTAAGTATCTCCAGTAAAGATTTAATAACTCAATAACGTGTCATGCAGTCAGGATCTGGACATACCGGCTTGTAAAGTACTTTTTCTTCTTTTTAAAGACAACAAGGCTCATCATTCAACTCAACATCACTCAACATTCCTGGGTTAAAAAAAATGTAGATACTTTGTTCTAAAAATACTCAAGTTTTCTATTGGGGTGGTTGGTGGATTTTGAAGTTTTAACATTTCGACACACATCAGCTTGATTGATGATGTATCTTGCAAAAAACTGTAGATTATATTCATTATGAATTATATTTCTAAGGAAAACACCCAGGTTAAAAAGCATCACACCGGGAGAATTGACATCACAGATATGTTCTTTTTTATCATTTTCACACCATCTCTTCCACTGAAAACATAAACAATGACAATATTTTTTTAAAATCGCTTTTGTATGCACTTAATTTACAAAGACATCTTGCTTACATTCAAAATATAGTAGTTATCATAACCTTATAAAATTATACTTTTTTTTCTGGACATATGTACACAAATATACTGTGGCAATACAGTTAAACATAGAAACTGCTGGACTGTCGGCTTCTTGGGTGACAGCAGAAAAGGATGACATGGGCTAGGCCAGCTAGCTGTCTGTATGGACAACACACACACACACGCGCACACACACTCACACACACACAACTTGTTCATCACAAGCATCTTTAGCTTCAGATCTGGCAAGAGTCTTGTCACATTCTCCACAAACGCTTCAACAACATCAAGTTCAACAGTTCCTTTCACCACCTAAACATTTCCAGCCCACCAGGCTGCTCCACGAAAGAAAAGCGCCTTGCTTAAAGGCACCTGGACAGCAGTTTATTTTGGAGCGGGTCAACTCCCCGACTCGTCCGGTTCCACTGCTTTGTCACACGCTGACGGCCGGCGGGAGCGGGGCCTCGCGGCCACGGCCCGGGCGGCGGCGGCGGCGGCGCCGCGGCACGGCGAGCGTCTTGGGGGGGAGCAGGGCACTTGGGGTGATTTCAAAACTCCTTGCTGTCCCTGAACAGGTCGATGCGCAGAGACAGCTCCTTGAATAAAGGACGCAAGGCAGGGTCTTTATCCCAACACTCCTCCATGATCTCATGGATCTGAGAAGGGCGAGAAGAGAAGGAAGGTTTTTCAGCGAGGGGTTGAAAGAAATCATTACATTTCACTGCGTGGGGGCTGGATACTTTTACAAGTACAGGTCTCAGTAGAAGCAGTTATTGCTTGTCGAATTCTTAAGATGAGCCAAGAATTAAACATTTTTTTCCCCCCACCCCTCAAGAGTGACTACTCTAAACAGGAAAGTGCACATGCAGGACCGGTCCTCTGTCGAAACTCTTAAAAGCAGTGCAGGGAGACGCCGGAAGCTGTGCTCATGGAGAAACAGAGGACTCACTCGCGATCACAGTAAACTTCTTCTATGGCGGCGCTCGATCAATTGGAAGGAAGATCAAAACTGCATAATATGGTATCCTTAAATTGAAGATGACTAGAATATCATAGCGGATTATTATCTCAGCTTAAAGTTTGACAAGCAAATTGACAGCATGGTCAGGACCCGTTTTTATCAGTTACGGGTTTTAACAAAAGTAAAGCAATTTTCAAATCGTGCAGACTTGGAAAAAACTATTCATGCTTTTATAAGCTTGAGAATTGATTATTGTAATGCTTTGTATGTTGATGTCTCCAAGTCTTCTCTTAGCCGTCTTCAGCTTGTTCAGAATGCTGCAGCACGCTTTTTAACTAATACTCGACGTCGCAGACACATCACCCCGGCTTTATTTGCTCTTCACTGGCTTCCTGTTTCTTTTAGAATTGATTTCAAAATGTTAATCTTTGTTTTTAATGCCCTCAATGGGCTTGCCCCTCTTTATTTATGTGAACAAGTGCGTGTTCAGAACTCCACTACTCCTACTCCTACGGTCCTCAAATCAGCTCCTGCTGGAAGTCCCTAGAACAAGGACTAAACTCTGGGGTGATCGGGCCGTATCGGTTGGTGGACCCAGACTCTGGAATAAACTGCCCCCAGAAATGCGCACCATCACTGACTTTGGGGTTTTTAAATCCAGACTGAAAACCTGGTTATTTAGACTGGCTTTTAATACACAGTATTGATGTGAAATATTCTTAATTTAATTTTAATGGTTTCATTATGTGTTTTTTGTCGTCCTCGTTTTTGTTTTAATGTGGATTTTAATGGAAAGCACTTTGGTCACGCTGTGTGTTGTAAAGGGCTTTATAAATAAACATTGATTGATTGATTCATAGTTATCTTGAATATTTATTTTTTGCTGAGATGTTAGAAAACTAAAAGAAAAGGTGACTACTACTGACTAACACAAGACTTAAGAGATAAAGCAGTCGTACCTCAGGAGGACAACCCAGCGGCTGAGGCAGCCGGCTGCCCGACTTCAGCAGCTCGATGAGGTGGTAGACGATCAGCTGGCCCTGCTTGTCGTTGCCCATCATTGACATGAAAACCTGAACAGAAGGACGAGGCGAAAGAGAGAACAATCAGCAAAGTGAAAGTTGAATTAATACTCCATGTAACTGGCAGCTTGTTTCTTTTTACAGTTAATATGAATCCAAATCAACAGATGAATTTGACTAAAACCTCCCTGGGGGCTCAGGAGCAAGGCATTAGGACTTGCAGTGTTTTATCAAGCTGTTTTTAAACATTTGTAACAAGTATTTTCTCTTTTTTTTGTCTGCTTTTGAAAGCCTGCCAGAGATGAGAGCAGGGTGTGGCAGACTGACGGGAAGGAGTGCACGATTCGCAGGGAAACAAGCTGCGTTCCTCATGAATCACACTCTGTCATAGGTCCAACTGGTTCCTCGCAAGACAAATGTTTTGTGGAGAACGTGCACGGTACACCGGGATACGCCGACGTGACTTACGTCAATTACCTTGGTTCCCATGAAGCCTCATTTTCTGTAACAATCAATCTTTTAACTATGTCCGTGCATGTTTTTACAGAACACAATTTGTTGGAGATTCGTGCAAATATTTGTACTGGCAGGATGACAAGATAAATATCCTCAACTCTTTCCTACTTGTCTCTTCAAGTTCTGAGTCCCTTTGAATGGTCTTTCAAATGTCTTTCGATAGAAACCTATCTGCTCTCTAAGGACCATTCCACATAGAAACAAGTCTCTTTCATTCCAACTATTGGCAAAAGTATTGAAATCATTTTTATAGACTAACAATGACACCCACTCACATCTAAAGACTAGAAACCAGAGTTTGGCAAAGACGGAGGATCTTGTGGGCTCATTATTTACACGGCGACAATCAGATTCCAACACCAACTCAAACCGTTTGTGGCGCCGTGGAACGACACACTTTGTATGACAAGACTGGCGACGACATGAAAGATGTTTGAGTTTTTTTGTAAAACAGACGGCCTTGGATTTTCTCTGATACTCACTTTACAGCGGACGACCTCAACTCAAGTCGACTTTTCACACCTTCATACACACGTTCCTTCGACTGTTAAAATTAAAATTTGTAGATCTAGTTGAGCTAAGGACTTCTCTTATCATGTATAAGGCACAAAAAACCTACTTCCTTACTGCATTCAGGAAATGTTTTCACCCAGAGAAAGTCGGTATAAACTCAGGGGAACCTGTATGTTTAAAAAAAATAAAGGTAAGGACAAACTTAAGAAGTAGATGTGTTTCTGTTAAAGGAGCTTGAGGCCGGATTGAGGCAGGATTTATGAAAAAAATTTGTATACGTTTGAAGTTTTCTAGTAATAATGTCAGATGAAGCGTTCCAAACCCAAAAGAATGAGCCCTCTAGTGTATCTGTCCTTTGCCTTGAACAGGCTGTGTGCTGCAAAATGTGCTGCAATTCGTGCCCGGAATTTCCCGCGATGTGACGTCACATGATGCTGCATGCACGTTCTCCCCGTTCTCCCGTGCCGGCTTCACTGTTGGCTGCAGTACCCCCAACGGCCGTCGTGGTGAAGGGTGGCGCTAGAGAGTCTCATTTCTTAAAAGGAGCCTCAAGCTCCTTTAAAGGGGTAAACTTGTGGAATAGTCTCTGTGATGAGCTAAAAATGTGCAGTTCTATCGGCAAATTCAAAAAAAATTTTAAACTTAGGGCAATTGAGAAATATAAACTATGACCAAGAGCAGCTTCTCCTGTAAATCCTCTATTTCACATGCTTTTGTTATAATTGATCTCTGTAATACTTTTTATTTTGATTTGTTGTGATGTATTGTAAAAAAGGGTAGGCATTATATAAGCTACGGCTTCAGTCTACACCTTTTTTGGTTCATTTATTTATATATCCAGCTTTACTGTGGTGCATGTTTTGATTGACTAATGGACCAAAATAAAACTAACTAACTAACTAACTGTGACTTTGAAGTCACCTGGAAAATCATTTAAGAGAAAGGTCTGCATTGCCCGCCTTTCTCAAAATGATTACGGTCCCTTTTATTTGAGGACAGTAATACAAGTAATAGTTTTAAAGTATTATAGTTGAAGGCTGTAACCTGATGTGACTCGATTAAACAACCAATCAGTGTTTTTCCTTTTCTGCACACTAGAAAGCAGCGTGCTTTGAAACATCTCCAAATATGTCACAACCGGATTATTGGAAGTTTGCCTCGAAAAGTGTGAAAAGTTTCTTCAACCTCTGACGGAAGAAACGTTTCCGCAACAACACTTTAGTTTGGCAACACTGGTGCATGCGGTTGCAGGTTCAGGCAAGTGGAGGGAAACGATCTAAGCCGACAGTAAAGCAATCTATTTGATCATTGGACGTCACTTTTTATCACCAATAGTTAGTTACGTCTAAAAAGATGAGAACAGAGCAACACTGAGTTGAGTTAAAGAGCTGCAGGTGAATCCAGGTGAGCTTGAATTGATTTCTGTGTCTGGTGACTGAACAACAGACTTGACATTCAGTCACCAGTTTATATCAGCAAAATTTAAAACCTGAAACTGCACATTTTACATCTCCACAGCCTCCACAGAGCTGCTGTAGGTGTATCGCTCAAAACAAATGTATACATCTAGCCTCAAAGGAATGTGTAACGTTAGTAATTAGAGATGCAAAACTGTTGAGTTATTTGTGTGTTTATGTTCATCGCATGCACACACCACCATAAACCAATAAACCCTGCTACAAGTATTGGGGATGATGTGCAGAATCACATACTGATGTAATGCTACAAAATATGTAACAAGCTTCCTGGTAAACACGGACGGGGAAACGAACAATTGTTTTGTTTTAAAAGTGCTTTTAAGACCCAATTAATTGGTTAAATCTAGTAGTAGTAGTTTATTTTGGTCATTACATTAAAGATATTTGCATATACACACTGTATATGTATGTATACACACACACACACACACACACACACACACACACACACACACACACACACACACACACACACACACACACACACACACACACACACACACACACACACACACACACACACACACACACACACACACACACACACACACACTTTTTTTTTTAGACCAAAAGCGTATAGGCTGAAGCTTCATGGCTTATTTTGCCTATCCTTTTCAACAAAAGGCAGACTACAGAAAAGGAAAAAAATGAACAAAGAGGGAGAAAAAAATAAATGTGGTCACTCACGATCAAGATAATTTATGTTAGTGTTCTATATTTATCTAAAAAACTTGCTGCAAATGTTGTGCTTGTTTACAACACACTCTACTACTCCTTTTTCTCCTTTAAAAGGTTTGTTGTTTCTTAGTTATTTCCTCCTAGATTTGTTATATTTCATGAGACAAAGACAAAGGAGAAAAGTACAAAAGGTGAAGAAAGACAGCAGGAGAATGACGTACAGTGTTAAAGTCTGTTAAAATCTGAGTGAAAGAATGGACGCCCCAAACTTGGGCTGTCGGTAACCGTAACGCTGCCTTTAGCTTCAACTTATCTGCTCAGCAGGGTTCACTACGTTGCAGGGGCAGAGTGTGAATACAACGTGCTTCATGACTTACTGCGGGAGGACTACAGTTCTTGTCGCTGTGGTTGAAGAGCTCATAAAGGACCACTCCGAAACTCCAGACATCCGACGCCACGGAGAACTTGCTCTCAGTCAGCGACTCGGGGGCGTACCTGCAAAACACACATCAAGTGACTGCCTGTACCAACTCTTCTCTGACACGTCATCTGACAATGACGGATTCCAAGGAAAAGAAAAACACGTCAGAGAATCACAACAAGCTGTTACTGAGTAAGGTTGAAAGGATTTACAAATCAGGAATTAAATGTCAGCTGCATTTTGTGGAGATTTTTGTTCAAGGATGTATTAAGTTCATCAAAGGACGACTGCACCACAATAGTTGAGGATAAACGTCGTAAGGAAAAACTCACCTTCTTAAGATTACAGGCTGAGCTGTATATAAAATACTGGGAAAGGTGGACTTTATATTCTGTGGAATGTAACTCCTTGACTGCGTTTCCATGCATCAATAACCCTTTTAAAACCCGAATATTAGCAATAACCCGGTTTTGCACGGCCATGTAAACACCAATAACCCTTTTGAATAACCAAAATTTGCTCATATTGGGGTTTTTAAAAACCCGAATATGACCCCTGGGTTACTCCTTTTAAAACCTGAATATTTGGTCATGTAAACACCAAACAGAATATCCCGATAAAACGGAACATGAATTTGTTTTCTGCGCATGTTCTGTTCACAAGGAATCCTGGTCTTTTGAGTCCAGGAAGTTCTTATAAACACGGAGAAACACAAGACCAGGAGGAGACTAATCACTTCATAAATGTAATGAAGGATATGAACATTTCTGCATTTGTAGATGGTAGAAAGTACCGGGATAGCGAGATTTACAAGAAGGTGAGCGAAAAGTTGCGCGAAGCAGTATTTGTTTTGAATTTGGATACAGGAAGAAGAAGCAGAAATGACGGTAATTGCGTCACAATGTTCTCCGCGCGTCGCTGGTCTGATCGAGATATCCCAAATGATTAATTACCATGTAAACGGAATATTCCGAATGTTTCAGTAACCGGAATATTAGCAATAACCCAAATTTTGACTGCATGTAAACTAGGGATGCCCCGATACCGATACTGGTATCGGTTAGCCGCGCCGACAGCCCGCAGTCTGTCTTGCTTTTGTCATCGTCCCTTATTTTGAAATATGTCCACACTGCTGACATCCCGCTTACATTAATTGTCCCTATCTTGCCTTAAACGGCCTAGCGGCTAACCGGACTGTAAGAATGGGATTGTTTATGTTCTTCTTCTTCTGTTTTATTGGCGAATCGCAACCAACTTTAAGGTGCATACCGCCACCTACTGTACAAGAGTGTGTAACATAATTTCATTTAGCCTGTTTTTTAAATTCTATTTGATTGTTTGTTGTTTCACATGGACGGCTTCAGGTGAAGCACTGCACATGCGCAGTTGATGAACCTGCGACGAGACAGCGCGTAGGAAAGCGCGGCTGAGTTTTGTTTAAAATTGAATTTCTCTTCCAAATATAACCTGTCTTCCAATTCATTGCATTTTTAGCTTAGTTATTTTTGTGGTAGAAGTATCGGATCGGTACTCGGTATCGGCGAGTACACAAATTAAAATACTCGTACTCGGTGTGAAAAAATGGTATCGGGGCATCCCTAATGTAAACGTAGTCATTGACTGTGTGAATGTAAAATCCTGTTTTTGTGGGGGTTTTCTTTATTTTTATTAATGTATGCCCTAATTCAACCTGTTTGTTCTCTTACTTTATTTTTATTTATTTATTTTTTACTTCCTTTATTGTTGGAAAAAACTTAAAATCACCAATAAAGAGAAAGTTTCAAAAAAAGGATGTATTCAGATGTTGACTGGAGGACCATCTTTTAGCTAAAAGCTTTTTGTTATGAGGCCAACACTACAGGACTGTCTCAGAAAATTAGAATATTGTGATTTTCTGTAATGCAATTACAAAAACAAAAATGTCATACATTCTGGATTCATTACAAATGAAATATTGCAAGCATTTTATTATTTTAATATTGCTGATCATGGCTTACAGCTTATGAAAACTCAAATATCCTATCTGAAAAAATTGATGATTTGATTTGTAATGAATCCAGAATGTATGACATTTTTGTTATTTTTTTAATTGCATTACAGAAAATAAAGAACTTTATCACAATATTCTAATTTTCTGAGACAGTCCTGTACAGCTAAACGCAGAAAGGTAAGGTGTCCAGACAGGTTTAAAGGCTTCATCAGAATAACACTTTGGAAGATAATCACAAAATGATAACGTGGTCTGACCAGAAAATGGGGCTCTCTCCGGGCTCTTTGACCATGTAGTACTCCTTGTCCTGGGGCAGGACTTTGGTGAGGCCAAAGTCCCCGATCTTCACTCTCAGCTCACTCTCAACCAGAATGTTTCTCGTGGCCAGGTCTCTGTGGATGTAGCGCTTGCTGGACAGGTACTCCATGCCCTTCACAGAGACGGAACAAGCAGAAAAATACTTCAGTTTGGGGTTCTGCCCATCAGGACCAGACAGCAGGCGGATTGGAAGTCCCGCAGCACCTTGCAGATCTGAGAAGCGTAATGGACAAGCTTTTTGTGGTCCATCCTGTCCTTGTTTTTCATGAGGTAATCTCGCAGACTGCCGAAGGGAAGATATTCCATGATGAGACGGAGGTTTCGCCGACCTGCCGGAACAAAAAGCTGTTAAATGTCCGTCAGTACGCGCGGCCACAATAATCAACCAAAACTGACTAAGTTGTCAGTTGTCAACAGCTCACTGCTGCTCTTTAAGGCCAAACATTAAAACAAGAATGATCGGGATTTTACATATAGAGGGTTCAGACACATTTTAACCAACAAATTTCCATGACTTGGCAGCAAGTTTCCATGACTATACATGACCTCTAAAACGTCAATGTATGAATGAAATATAGGAATAAAACTATGTAAAAAGTCTCCACATTGGAGATCTAATGACAATTATGGTTTAATACAAAATAAACATTTGCTACCTACGGAAGAGTATTAGGGCCAGGCAGGAGAAAAAATATTTGAGAGGGGAAGATTTCTTTTTATTGTGCACTTCGAGAAAAAAGTCAAAATGTCGAGAAAAAAGTCAAAATGTCGAGAAAAAAAGTCAAAATGTCGAGATTAATGTTGAAGTACAATTTCAAGAATAAAGTCAAAATTTCGCCTTTTTTCTCAACATTTTGACTTTTTTCTCATCATTTCGACTTTTTTCTCGAAATTGTATTTCAACATTAATCTCGACATTTCAACTTTTTCTCGAAGTGCACAATAAAAAAAATCTTCCCCTCTCAAATATTTTTTCTCCTGCATGGCCCTAATACTCTTCCGAATATACCAACACTATGTTGTTGTATATGTTGTATAGTAATCTAATATAACTGTAATAACTAATAATTGATCTGCATGATGTGCAAGATGCTAGGAACGTCACACGTGAGAACGCGCATACAAAATATTTATTGATCAATTTTAAATCTACCTTATAGGCTGTTATTACTAAATGTTATCATTAAGTGAGAAAAATAAATTCCATGACTTTTCCAAAACGTTTGGGGTGAACTTATGTTTCCAAAACTTGTCCAGGCCTTGAAAATGACATTTTCAAATTCCGTGACTTTTCCAGATTTTTTCAAAACGTATGAACTCTGTATATATTTAGTGCTATTTCAATGCGAAATTGAAGAAAAAACGGGATACTGTTTAGCGAGTCAAGCGGGTATTTTCCACCGAACTTCAACATTGTTTCACTTGTACTTGTACTGCTCAGTGAACACAGAGAGGCTAAAAGCTGCTACAAAACTAAAACATGAAATAACACAGATTTACCCGAATCTGTTCATATAACTGACTCTACTGGAAACATCCTCACAAAATAAGTGATCATAGATGTGAACACAGGGATTAAAGCAAAAAAAATATTTTTGACTGAAATTTTTTTTTCAGGCCAGTTCATATTCCCCCTTCATCTATGCACTGCACCTATTGTGAAAACCAGGTTTTTTCTGTCTTTAACATATATAAAGTGGTCTACCCTCAGCCTGCCAACTCAGAGGAGGAGGAAAGCAACCAAATTCTGCAGTTTTCTGAACTTATCAATATGACTCTGTCCTTCACAGGATAAGTAAAATGGATCACTGCAAAAACTCACAATCTTAAGAATATTTGTCCTATTTCTAGTTAAAATGTCTCATTTTAGTAAAAAAAAATCTCATTACACTTAAAACAAGACTCATCACTGGAAAAAACAACAATTTTCACCTGTTTCAAGTAGATTTTCACTTGAAATAAGTAGAAAAAACAAGATTTTCTTGCTTGTAATAAGAAGATAAATCTTGTCCCACTGACAGATTTTCCTACTTATTTCAAGTGAAAATTTACTTGAAACAGGTGAAAATGGTCGAATAAGTTATTTTTCTGGTGATGACTAAATGTTGAAATAGCAGTAAAACCACATTCATTGATGAAATGACATAAGTGATGGAAAGGGGGGATGGCAGTTTTACAGGGGGGATGCCACAACCCCTCATCACCCCTCAACTCCAGTACTGCCTATAGCTATATTCTACATCTGGGCTGATGTGGACGTACAGTAGCATAGGAGGATAGGCTATTTCAGTTACTGGTATGGTTGTCTGTCTGTACAGTCGTGCAAGTTCAATGCTATTAAAGCACTTTAAATCAAAGCATTTAGTTTTTTTTATATAAAATAAATAAATTTCTATTCAGTTGTCGGATGTCCCTTTTTTGGCGCCTGCGCTGCTGAAATCAGGCGTTCCTTATTTCTATTTCTGAAAGGTGGTAACCTTAGAGGCGACCCGCCGGGGGCCCGCGTGAACGGGTCCCCGACGGGCGCCGCAGCTGGGGAGATCCGCGAGAAAGGCCCGGCGCGCGTCCAGAGTCGCCGCCGCCATCCGCCGTACCCGATCCCCCCCGCCGGCCCGCCTTCCGCACGTTGCCGGACACTGCCCCGCGAAAACCCCCGCCCGACGAAACGCGACCGCGGCTGGACGAAGGCCCCGCGAGGCGGGCTGAACGCCGCACCTCCGGCGGCGGGAGAGGAGGGCGACTGCTCCCCCAGACTCCCCCCTTGATCCAACACGCCCCCCTCTGTTCCTGATTGGCTAATACCAAGGCTCTGGCTCGCTTAATTGGTTTACAATAGTGGCAGTTTAATGCCTAAAAGCTGATATATGGTTCAGCGTTACTCCAACGCAGAGCTTACGGCGTAGGTTACGCGGCGTGGCGCACCGTACGTTGCGGCGTAGGCACTGCGTCGATTTAACGCAGAACCATAATTCAGGCTTAACATGATAACACACGTGCAAATGTTTTTTTGTTCTTTTCTTTTTTTTCCTAATTTTCGAATTGACGGAAATCCGTCTAGAGACGGAGAACTTTAATCCCTGTGTGAACAACAACAACACTTGAGGGGGCCGACGCTGATAAAAGCACGTTAATGTTAACAGTTTGGCAAAGACAAATGTATGTAATGCTGATTGGCAGACTGCTTTTGTCTGGGTGTCGTATCAAAGCCAAGCAAGGAAAGTGTGGATCAGAAGCACCTGCGCTGTAACAGACGCCTTTGTACTTGACGATGTTGTCGTGCTGGAGAGACTTTAGGATCTCGATCTCCCGCTCAAAGTCCCGTATGTGTTCTGCAGTGCTGTGCTGGAGCTTTTTCACCGCCACCACTTCCCCTGTGTTGTCCTGAAGGGGATCGTAACGGCACATCTCCACGCTGCCAAAATTACCCTTAAACACAAGATCAGACTGTTTTAACCGCCACTGTTCACTCACAACCAGATATCATGTACAGGGTTCAGACACATTTTAACCAACACATTTCCATGACATGGAAGCAAGTTTCCATGAGTATACATGACCTCTAAAACATCAATGTATGAATGAAATATAGGAATAAAACTAAGTAAAAAGTCACCACAGTGGAGATCTAATGACAATTATAGTTTTATACAAAAATCTGTTTAAACTAACACTGATATACCAGCAATATGTTGTAGTATATGTTGTATATGTTGTATAGTAATCTAATATAACTGTAATAACTGTAATAATAACTTTTGGAGAATGTGGTCACTCGATCCGATCTGCATGATGTGTAAGATGCTACAGTAGGCAAGGAGACTTTTCGATATGAAATATTTATTGATCAATTTTAAATCTACCTTATAGGCTGTTATTACTAAATGTTATCATTAATTGAGAAATATAAATTCCATGACTTTTCCAAAACTTTTGGGGTGAACTTGTGTTTCCAAAACTTTTCCAAGCCTTGAAAAGGACATTTTCAAATTCCACGACTTTTCCAGGTTTTTTCAAAATGTACGAGCCCTGCATGTATTATTCTGTTTAGTTCTTATTGTGATCGCTAACCTCCTCCTATAAGAAGCATAACATGGATATTGGTGGCACATAAATAATAATCTCAATGATTGAACAACCGAAGCTTCTGAAAGCTCAACATTCTGAAGATCTGAGCATCTCACTTTCATTGCCACACTTATATAATGCTCAAATATTTACCATACAAAGACAATATTCTGGACTAGAAACTACTATGAAAACAGCAACGTTAATCATTCTCATGTAAAACTGGAATCTAAAATGAATATTCTAAAATCAGCTCATTTAAACACCTTAACTGGACTTTGTCTTATTTGGATTAAGGTCCAGAGCTGCTCATACCTTGCCCAGCAGCTGTAAGAATATAAGATGCCTCTCTTCAAACTGAGCGGGCTCCTGGTTCTCAAAGCCCCCCGTGGCCCAGCCCGAGCCCACCGTCCTGTTGGGCAGGATGTCACTGTCCACGATCAACTCATAGTCTGGCAGAACGACAAAAAAACTATTAAACAAATGCAGAAAGTACATAAAAGCTGTAAGAAAAATGTCTGGGGAAAACATCAAACTTAAACTGTAGAATCCTCTGATGTGTTTGGACATTTCTAGATGAGTGAAGGTGGATCTTTAATTCCTCAAGACCTCATGCTAAAGTCATCATGTCTTGATCATTAGTGGGGATTTGTATTTCGGCAGGGGAAAGACGCACACGGACCTGGGGTGAAGAGGCTGTGCAGGTCCCGGATAACTGCTCGGAACGTGGGCCTGAACGCCGGCTCGTAGTCCATGCAGTTAGCGATCAGATTGGCCAGCTCGGTCCACTTCGGGGCAGGAAGGTGGTGGTGATCCTCGTAGAACAGGACTTTCTGTGATGCATAAAGAGGTTTAGTTTAGGTATGTTTACGCGGCGTGTGAATGACAAGTTGCCGAGGGGAGACGCCTCCAGCAAGTCTCTGAATGGAAAACATCTTTTTTGCAACCAAGGTCAACCACTTTGGGCCCCTGAGCAAGGCATTAACCCTTACTGCTCCCCGGGCTCCGTGCAAATGGCCGCCCGCTGCTCCTAGTTTGATTTGAGAAGAGTTAAATGCAGAGAATAAATGTCCCCATTGTGGGATTAATAAGGGAAAATGTATTTATTTATTATTTATTAAGTTCAGGTTGTAACAATAAACACGTGTGTTGTTTTAGCGTGCTCTGTTCATTTACAGTTTTATTAGTCAAATATCCTGCAGAGGATTATTTGATTATGAAAATAAGCAAATAAACAACAAAGAACCAGACAATTTTATAATGTTTGATCAAATTTGACCCAGTAAACTAAATTGTTCCTGAACAATAGGCGTTTCTTTAGTTATAGTCATCAGTAAATTGTCTATTGGCAGTTGCTTTCCTCAATGCTAGTTTCCATCCGCAGTCCCCACAGAAAACATAAAAACAATTCAGTCAAACAATACAATCAAACAAGGGAACAAACATAAAACATACATAGTAGCAAAATAGATTTAGCAGCATTTAAAAACAGTATGGATTATATCTAAAGCGACTTGAGCAAAAAGTGCATATTAGAATAATGCATAACTGTGGTTCAACTTCCTAAGCTTAAAACAGAATCAAATTCTCGTAAACTAACCCATTATGGGTGTAATTTATGACATTATTGAGCAGTACTCATGGAAGTGGGAGGCCCATTTGTGTTGTGTTCACAAATGATAATAAAGATAAATATATATGACTTTAAATGTAAAGAATGTAAATAAATCAACAATTAAATATCAGGAAACTTGCATAAATATCACACCTAATGCAGCATTTCCAAACTAATGCTTGCACAGTATTTGAGACCGTCATGACATTACACAT
Source organism: Cololabis saira (assembly GCF_033807715.1). Classification (NCBI taxonomy): domain Eukaryota; kingdom Metazoa; phylum Chordata; class Actinopteri; order Beloniformes; family Belonidae; genus Cololabis; species Cololabis saira. Next base: position 40,562,631 of record NC_084595.1, on the reverse strand, counting down.
GCATGCTCTGAGACGTCACCGTACCTTGGAGTTGTCCAGTGTGGAGAGAGGTTTCTCCCCCCCACTGCAGATTTCCCACAGCGTTGTGCCAAAGCTCCACTTGTCTGCAGCCAGGCTCAGTTTGATGGGTTCCCTGATGTATTCAGGAGGCACCCAGGGGATCCTCTCAATCAGTACTGTTAAACAAACAGTTATTAAACTCTTTATTTCCCCCTTTAAAGTCACCTGCTGCAAATTGCATGTACATTTTCAGTGCACCGTCTGAAAGTTTACCTGGACTGACTGGAAATTACACCAAGTAAAAGATTTGATCATTAAGTGGAAGTTGATGCGACTCATTTTACCTCCGTTTATTCACACAAAAAGGGTTTTATTCTGACTTCCACCTCATTGCACACAATAACTAGAAAACCAACTGGTCTATAAATATCGACAAACTCACTTTCTTTGGGCAGAACGGTGATGCTGATCCCCGGGTCACTGAGTTTGATGAAAGGCGGGTTCCCAGCCCTCTGGTCCGCTTCTCTGATCAGCAGGATGTTCTTAGCACACACATTTCCATGGACAAGATGCTTTTCCTCCTGCAGGGACAGAAAAGGAAACATTATCTCACCAAAATTGTGGAAAAAAATAAATAAATCTTAGCTTTAGGAAAATGTGAACTCAATTAACTTTTAACGTTTAAAAGCATAAAGTCTTTAAATGCAATACAGAAATGAGATACTTATGAATACTTTGCTACAGGCTAAGCGAGAGCTGAAAGCTGAGAGAATGAGGATTTGTACCAGGAAGTTCATGGCCCAGGCCAGCTGCTTCGCCACTTCAAGCTTCCACAGAATGTTAATGGAGTTCTTGTTCTTCTTTAGGTAGGTATCTAGTGAGCCGAACTTCACGTACTCCTGCACCATGATGCCTGGGGACGCATAAAAAAGAGAAAGATGGTATTCTTTTACAATAGAACTAGAAATCACTCATGAGCATAATGCAAAATCCACCTGCAAGTCAAGAACTGGAATTCATCTTCCCAGCAGACACTTATATCCATTTCTGATCAATTCTTAAGCTAACTCCACAAACAGTTTTTTTTTTAAGTTAAGAAAAGCAGTTTAGTTGATGAAGTTAGTCTTTGTTGGCCCAGAGTTGCACCTCTCATATCGCTGTGACGGACTTCTCACTTACACAAGCAAGAATATTTAACTCTTGAGGCTTTACACAGCTGTAAAATATAATTTTATGCTTAACAAAAGACAAAAAGGACTGAAAAAATGCCATTTCTGATGATAGAGGCAGAGAAGTGATAGTGATGGTACAGTGTTGAGCAGCAGACGACTGGAGAGGTGCACAGAGTCGGGGAGGTAAGGGAGATTGTGGAGCAGGATATTGTAATCCTCCTAAGAATAGCCCGGAATGCTCAAGGACTGACTGTTGCCCTGGTCAAGTGCTGTGAGCCGTCAACGATGCAAGACTCCGGTGAATACATAACACACGCTATGCTTTCAGTACGACGACTTTATATTTATCTAAGGCGGACTTACTCTCTTCTCCACAGACACACACGCCATAGTTCAGGATCAGGTGCTTGTGGGACAACTGGCTCATCATGCTGGCTGCTTCAAAGAAAGACTGGAGAAAAAGAGATAAGAAAATAAATAAATCATCTATATACCTGACTCATGAGAAGAAAAACAAGTTATGCTTTCGTGGCTCGTTCAACGTTGAAAACATCCAGATCAATAACTCTGACAAAAATATGTGACCCTGCTAGGTGAAGTCAATTATCACTTCATTTTTCAATTTTCATGTTTTGAATGTGCTTGTTTGACTTTCTTTTGTCTTTTTTTGTTAGAGCTACACAAGACTAACAGTTAGAGGAAAAAGTTGGACATGGTCACAGACATGATGATTTGTAATCCCTCCAGACCTTCATACTGATTTGACCTCTCTCACCAGCTAATCCGTCTTTGACGCTTACCAGCAGTGACATTTGTGGTGCCATATGAATATTGTTGGTCACATACGACCTTTTCAGCAACATATAAATACACTAATACTGTCAAGACAAAGAAAGGCTACATGAAAATAACACATCCAAAATAACGGGCAACATAAACTATGGATGCCCAAGTTAGAGTCTGCAGAAGTCTTCAATAACACCTGAAAAAAAGTTATATCTGAAATGTTTGTACTGTTCTGTCACTTTAGGATTATAATATGTTGCATGAATGCAACAAGAGGGAAAGATTATGAAGGTAAAAATTAAAAACAGACATTTACACCAGTCTGACAAGTGACTGAAGCAGGAATTATACATTGAAACACTAACGTATATTTCACACAGGCTGCAAGAGAAAGCAGAGATTTTGACACAACTGTTCCTGAACGTAACATTATCACAGCGTTAACGTCACAGACCTCAGAGTAATTCCTGTGGGGCATGTCCAAAACCTTCATGACAACTTCCGTTTGGTGCATACATCCATAGTCTCCAAGCTCTTTTCGGACCCCTTTGAAGATCTTTGTAAATGTCCCTTGACCAAGACTCTCCATCTGAAGGAAAGACCACCATAAAGATTACACTGACTCTTAAAGCAAGTTAAAACTTTATTCTGAGGCTTAAAGGCTGATACAAAAGTATGCTACATAGAGCAGCTAATGTAGTAGGACTGCAACTCTAGACTATTCTGATTCTATTCTGAAAATTGTAAATTTTGCATGAGGTTGTTTGAAAGATGTGCTAATTAAAAATAAAAAAACTAATATCTAAACATGCAAACTTACAAATTCCAGATCATCCTTCTTGATCTTGTGAAACACCATTTGACTGATGTGTCGCTGTAGTGATGGAGACAAAGGCACTTCTGAGCCCTTGTTGCTCCTGCACACGAGGAGACAGGACTTTTCTGTTGGTAGAAAGAAAATAGTCTTAGCTTCATGACCCAGATTTTAAACCTTGGCTTTGACACCAGTTAAGATAACAACGCAACAATTTATTGGAACGGCTCATTGAACTAAACATCAAAGCATTTCTTTTCATGACAATTATCCACCAAGTGTTCAGCTTCTGTCACTGCAGAACATTTCATAAGCCTATGGATGTGGAGAGTGGGGAAAGTCTGGCTCATTCATCGAGACCTGCGTGCAGGGTGTGAGACGGTCTCCTGCAGCCCGTCGTAGCTGCAGATCTACTGTGGCCACTACTCGCAGGAGAAACACTGTTGCCATAGTCGTCACCCTGGGAGAGCTTCAAAATAAAAACAACTCTCTGCTCTTCAACTGGTTGATGTGACATATTTTCTGACGCACACCCTCTGTTTGCTGGTGGGAGCGCGCACAGAGAGCAGAGAATAGAGAACGTGTGACCGTGTAGAGACAGAGATGACGTACCGTCATGTAAATAAGGCTATTTAGTTTGATTAATAAAATAAGAGGGTATAGAGGTCTTCCTTAGGAAAGAAGGTAACTTTTTTTTTTTTTAACTTCTGTTGTGATGAATGAAATACATTCAGTGGGCAACAGGGTGCCCCCCCGGTAGGAGAAACACGGACGTTTTACACATGTATTTCCATTTATGGTCTTTTTGCACAGGATTCATATTACAGGAGGTATTTTTCTGGGACATTTTTACAAAAAGGTAAAAGTCACAGTAAACTTTACAGACCTTGTCCATACAGATGACTGAGATGTTACAACAGGGATAAAAACTGGTAATATTTACTTTACACCACCTCTCCATGCAAAACTCCAAATAGGGCTTTTCAAGTATAACAGAAATAAAAACTGAAGAGCTGATGAAGAAACTGGGTGCTCCATTTCTTCATCATTTTTCATGGAAGCCACTTCTGATGCAATTGTGAAACATATTTGTATCATCCAGGAAGTTGGATGTTCTGTACTGTCCGCCTGTCCTTCTTACCACTGCTGATTTGGCCAATATATCAGAAGCATGAACAAAGATTGCTTAATCACTTTTACTGTCAGACAGGAAAGGAAAATTCTACATGCCGATTCCTGTAACTATATCATCACTTTAGCAGAATCCTTGAAAAACTAACCGAAAAATTAAATGTTAGAAGTGCAGCTCACACTCAACCTGCACAATTAAGAGAGACAGAGAACTTTATCACACATATAACTTATAGGATCGGCCTACAAATGAAGGTGACTCTACTTTGCATGTATCATTTTGGTTATTGAAATACTTCTAAACTTTAGGTACATGTACAGACTATAGAGGGAATGCTCATGACGTCACAGATACGACTTCACAGCAGGTTACACCCACTGAGTGGCAGAAAGACTGAGTGGCAGAAAGACTGAGTGTCAGAAAGACTGAGTGGCAGAAAGACTGAGTCTCAGAAAGACTGAGTGGCAGCGTAAACTTTCAGTTTGAGCAACTGGAAAACATCTAAAATGGGAAAGAGCTGTTGTGTGATCGACTGTACTCATAGATTTAGCAAGAAATCTGAGTTATCGTTTTACAGACTGACGAAAAATAAGCTTAAGAGAGACAAATGGATCGCTGCAATTCGCAGAAACAACTGGATTCCAGACACCGAAACGTGGATTTACGGTTCCCATTTTGTATCTGGTAATGTTGGATTTTTGGGTAGCTAACGTTAAACGGTCAAATCATAAAGTTCAGTGTCCTCATCACTTTAATTTCTACAACAAATCCTGCCTTGAATTAGGACCAAGCGTCAAGACTTTTGTACGCCTCCAAGCTTTGCTTCGTGTATTTCCCCGGAGATTTCGACTTTTTTCTCATCATTTCGACTTTTTTCTCAACATTTTGACTTTTTTCTCGAGATTGTACTTCAACATTAATCTCGACATTTCAATTTTTCTCTCGACATTTCAACTTTTTTCTCGACATTTCGACTATTTCCTCGACATTTCGACATTTTTCTCAACATTTCACCTTTTTTCTCGACATTTCGCCTTTCGTCTTCATTCTAAGACTTTTCATTTTTTGCGGCTCCAGACATATTTGTTTTTTGTGTTTTCGGTCCAATATGGCTCGTTCAACATTTTGGGTTGCCGACCCCTGGTCTAAACTCTCGGCAATATTCACCACTTCCACGCTCTCACCAAATAGCAGCTTATATACTGCTGCAGCGTTCACTAAAGATGACTCAGAACAGCTGGAATTATTCTGCACGTCTTACCTTTGGACTGTGGCGGACAGCATTTGCTGAACTGGAAAATGATGCTGTCTGAGCGCACGGTTTCTTTTTGGTAGCAGCTTAGCAGCTCCGGGAGGGTCCTGAAGCTTCTTTTGGTCCCACTGAGATTGTACTCTCCAGTGGTGGACCTGGTTATCTGGCAATGCTTGTAATCTACTGAATCAAAAACCTGGAAACCACAAACATAAGCTCAGACATTGGAAATGTTTTTAACAGGGATTTCTGCCAAGTCAGTGCAAATCAGTTGAACCCAAACAAAAGAAGAAGCTCTTAAAATGGCAAAAAATTAACTTAAATTTCAATCTTTTTTTTTTTTTTTTTTTTTTTAAAACCGTATAGCTTAAAGGAGACTCAAATTAAAAAAATTAAGATAAAATATTAACTAACTAACTTTGGGAAACATGACAAAAGAATCCAAGCAGAAGACAAAGGGATGAAATACAAGTCAAAAAGGAATAACCCCAAAATAATCCTAAACAAAATACAAAGGGTGAATGTTTCTACATTTGATTATTCCGTCAGCTCCGTCTCTAACGTGAGATGAACCACTGAAAGTGCGTGAAACCTACCTCAACTGGGAAAGTCAGAAAGTACTTGTCGAAGTCTTTCGGGCTACATCTTAAAATGTATAGCCCACGCTTGTTCCCACTCTTCTGAAGCCGGTTGATAGCAAACTCCATCCTGAAAGAAAGAGGAAGAAAACCTGTAAAGTCACACAAATCTGATATAACCCGCTTAGAAGAGGGTGCACTTGCAAATCAGAGGAATGCCGGAACATATTTGGCACATTAATAAGACCTTTTTGATGTCGCCCAGGATCTGATTTCATTTCTTCACCACTGTTTAATTGAAACAGTCTTTTTAATGCTTGGGTTTAACCAGTTCTGAAAACATCTCATTCAGAGAGCAGTTCACATTTTCAGGATCAAGTTAAGGTCAATAGCAATACGCTCAAAGCAGAATTAATCAGCCTCCTGTAGCAGAAAGATAACATTTATTTGCTCTTACTTTTCACATTTCTGCTAACACTAGCATCCCTGAAGATGAATTGCCCACGTTCACACTGAAAATGCACAACTGTAGGTGGAAACTGCAAATAAAATAGACTGACCAAATGGCAAAACAGAATTATTTGACATGTCCTGTGATTCTCTGTTTCAATAAAATGCACACTTAAACAAAAACTATTCAATGCAGTGTTACCACATTAGTGGTCATCCACCGATGTTAAAAATGGGCTTTTGGTACAATTTTGGTGAATTTTGCAAAGAATATTGAATAACTGCACTTTAGTCACGTTTCCTTTAGCCTTAGATCTGCACAAAACCAAATATTGAAAAAGAAATCCTGCAAGGGAAACGGCTCTAATTAACCAAAAACTGCCAAATATCTCAAAAACCTTTTCACACTTCCAAGAGGTGGTTCTTTCAGGTCATTCGATAATCCACTATCGCATAAGTGTAATGGTAACGCTTTTTGCAGATTTCCACGCCTGGCAGTGCTGGGTGTGATGTAGCCGGTCAATCTAGAGTCATTAAATCTAGTTTCCAGCTGTTTTTGACCTCATTACTCAGATGTAGTAGTGTTATAACACCACTTAATCATTATGCTTTACATAAGGCTTTACCTCTGATTAATCGTGTGAATGATCATATGCTGCATTAATTATCTGACTACTTCCTCAACAGTGGTAACAGCAATCGCAATTATTTGTCAAAGACTATCTTGTCCATTTTACAGCGTTGAGATTTTTCCTTTTTTGTTGTTTCGAAGGACAAGATACAGAGAGTAAGGGCCAATCCCAATACACCCCCTACTTTCTACCACTAGCCCTCCCTCACTTATGGTTCCACGTTAAATCGACGCAGAGCCTACGGCGTACGGCGCCGCGTAACCTAGCCATAGGCTCTGCGTTGGTGTATCGCGGAACCATAAATCAGCCTTTATTCTGGCGTGATCTTCGCAACAACGGGCAAACGAGTGATTATGTACATTCACTGAGTGAATATTATGAAAGTAAAATATATATTTCTCGCTAGAAATGTAATCAAAATGCATTTTTATGCAGAAACTAACTCAAAATATTGATTTCATTCACTAAAAAATAAGAAATGTCCGCCATGTTTTTTTTTTTGATTCAGTCCGCAAATGACGACGAAAAGCATTCTGGGAATTTCTTCTGGCCCTAGTTTAGCTAGTCAGTATCAGAAATCCCTAGCTGTGAAGGGCAAGATTCATACACACTAACCTCGTTTTCCGCACTCCCCCTACATGCAAAGAGGAATTGGGACACCACTACCCTCGGGGGAACAGACAAAATTTAGGGGTAGGGATGAAAAGTAGGACGAGGGGGGGGGGGGGGGTGGGGGGGGGGGTTGGGACTGGGCCTAACACTTATTCCGAAAACACCATTCAACGGAAACAGCAACCCCCTGCAGCACTAGCTTTATCACCAATTCAGAGATTCGATTTTGCCCAAAAGTGTAATGGAAACAAAACTTGTGTCACCAAATGTGGAATCAGCATCAGGGCAGAGAAGCAGAGCAGGCGGATAAGAGATCAGGTGTATCAGATTTTACATTTCTGGATCAATAAGTTGTAAGCAAAATGTTTATATATATAAGTTTTTGTACAATTCTGGTGACTGATCCATTCAAACCCACAGGGACTCGGACCTCTGTGCTGCATCTCTCGTTGGAAACAGCACTGGTTATGTGGACTGTACAAATGGCACGGACTGTCTAACGTACAAAGACTGTAAATAAAACACAAGACAGAAACGCGTACGGTGCTATTGCTGTAAAATGCAAGCTTCACTCACGATATGGGGCCATGGCAATGAGAAGATATGGTTTCCACAAGCCTTGGAGGGGCCACTTCTTTACAAAGGTAGTGATGTGCATCTGTAGTCAGTCTATAATAACCATCAATGAGGGAAACAAAGGAGAGGGCTTCGGGCAGGCTGGGGAACTCAAGCTCCTGAAAGAAAACAAACACCAACACGGTCAACGTCCACGATGAAGCAAGTCTTCGGTTTTACAGTTTGATCAGAGGGCCACGTGAGTAGAGAAGAAGTTTGTGGAAATTACCAGGTTCTTTCCATCCTGCTTATTGATAGTGACCATCCGGCTCTCGGCAGCAGCCTCTTTGCTGGCCTGCTTGATGCTGATGTCAGTAACGTCGGGGAAGTCGCACAAGCTCTGCAGCTCCTGTGACATCACATGTAAAAGTGTGACAATGTTTTAATCACAAAAAGAAATAGGTAACATTATATTTATGTTTAGAGATAGAGATTTCACTTCTTTGACTTAAAGGGAACCCTGAGTATCAGTACTTCTTCGTCTTAATATTTAGCTATTTCCCTTTTCTACTAAAATTCACTGTTAGTGGGAAGTGAAATTTCCCGATTACTTTGAAAACCTTTAATCATTTCTATCTTTTTGACCTACAGAGGTGGCCATTATTTTGCCTGTGCAGTGCATTCTGGGACGATGACATCAAATGGTGCTAGAGATTAGAAGAACATGAAGAGGCCACAGTAAAAGTGAGTCGTTTATGGAGGGATTTTTGGTTTTTGACTTGAACAGTGGATACAGGCAGTACTCGAGTTGTAAAAAGAAAATCAGGGGGGATGGTGGATTTTATCATATGGGGACAGATAATTTGTGCCGATTACTAATAATATAATATATTACAAATAATAGCACTGACCAAAACACCTGCAGAAATACTGCAGGAATGACATAGCAGCAGTTAAATGCAGCCTTCTGTAAGCTTTAAATATCCACTGGGCTTACATCAAATACATCAAAACAACAATAAAAAAAACACTTTTCTGAACTTATCAATATGACTCTGTCCTTCACAGGATAAGTAACATGGATCACTGCAAAAACTCTAAATCTTAACAAGAATATTTCTTATTTCTAGTTAAAATGTCTCATTTTAGTAAAAATATCTCATTACACTTAAAACAAGACTCATCACTGGAAAAAACAACAATTTTCACCTGTTTCAAGTAGATTTTCACTTGAAATAAGTAGAAAAATCTGCCAGTGGAACAAGATTGTTTTGCTTGTAATAAGAAGATTAATCTTGAAACAGGTGAAAATTGTCAAAGTTATTTTTCTGGTGATGACTCTAAATGTTGAAATAGCAGTAAAACCACATTCATTGATGAAATGACATAAGGAATGGAAAGGGGGGATGGCGGTTTTACAGGGGGGATGATTTTGACCGTTTTTATTTCAGGGGGGGATGCCATCCCCTCTCATCCCCCCTCATCCCCCCTCAACTCCAGTACTGGATACAGGTATAAACAAAGCCACTCTGCGCTGCTTTTGGTTGCAATTTCCAATCAAGAGGCAACAAAAACAGCCATGTAATTTTTCACTGTTTTCCAAGTGAGAAGAAGAGGAATGGGAGAAAGCCTGTGGACACTTGAACCACCTAAAGACCTGCGTTTGTGTTCTCAACACTTCTCTCCTGATGCTTCCGAGTCATTTCGTCGACCACATCTGCTAAAGGAGCTAACGGGGCTATCGGTTATAAGTAACCACCCAACACGACCCTGGACACGGAGAAACCCGACAACCCACTGGTTCAAGTAGTTCCACCATCTGTAAGAGTCCAGTTTTGTACAACTACGACCGATGTCACCACTCCAACATGTGTCAGCGCATCCGATGCAGCGATGGCCGGATGATGTCCATTGCTCGATAGCTATGGATTATATTTATTCAGGCTGTTACAGAATTTAAATATCTAGGACTACATATTGACTCAAACCTCAGCTTCAAAACTCACATTAAGAAAGTCTGCAATAAGGTAAAGTTCAGTCTGTCAAATTTTAGATTCATCAGGGACTCCCCATCAACCAAAGCAGCCAAGGTTCTTCTCCATGATCATCTCTCTCATCACATACTGTCTGATAACTTGGTCCAATACACACTCCACAGCAATGAAACCACTGGAATCATTATACAAACGAGCACTTAAAACACTGGATAAAAAAACCTTTCAGACATCATCATTGCCGTATCTTGAAGAAGTATAAACTGCTGAGTTGGGAAAATCTCATCATATACAAAAATATTTGTCTAGTATAAAAGATCATGCATGGTTCAGCAGCTCCTCCACTATCCAGTTTCATAAAATTCAAATCCCCTGCTATAAGAGCTACCAGAAGTGCGACTAAAAAAGATTGGTCAATTCCATTCAGGAAAACCACATTCAGCCAGGCTGTGTTCTCATTCAGAGCATCACACCAATGGAATACAGAACCACAATCAGTCAAAGAATCTCCATCATATCACTCTTTTAAAGTTCATGCAAAGGACTGGCTTGTTGACTCACAAAGATGTGAGCACTAGTAGTACTACTACTACTACTACTACTACTACTAGTAGTGCTATTGGCTCTCTTTTATACAAGCCATTATTTTACCTGTATTGAGAAGTGAATAAATGTAATTTAAAACTGTATGCTAGCCAATTTGGCTGGTTTTAAGATGATCGTAAAGTACTTTTATTCATTTGTTTTATTCTATTCTATTTTTGCACTGTATCTGTCTTTGTCTTGATATGTCATGCATGCTGTATTTGTGTTTATGTCTATTGTGCATTTTTTATTTTATTTAAAAAAAAATGTCTTTTAACATCTGGCGAAGGGAGTGCCGATGACTTTCGGCTAACTCAGGTACATTTACCTTCTGCAAGGAAACGTTGATCAATGTACACTGTCCCTTTTTAAAAATAAAGAATTATTATGCAGGAAAAGAGTATTTATGCAGGACTTGAGTGATGAATCAAGCGAGGAGAGTCAGTCTCAGTACACAGAGTGTGATCTGCATTACAACCTAGCTTCTTCTGAGCTTTCTCAGTTAACCCAGGAACACAAGCCTCGGCCGATACCCGGGCAAAAGACAGACTTTTCCTTGTTTTTGAGTCGGTTAAAACTCCTTGATTGTCAAAGAGGAAATTAAAGAGTTGCAAAATGAGCACAATTAAGGCTAGAGCTGTCATGTGTTAATGGCTGCAACAATTTGATGTAATTACCCAGGATGCATTGCAACCAAACAACCTGTGAGTGAAATTAATTTATTGAAATTTTCTAAAACCTAAACAGGCTGGAGTATTTTTAAGGCAACAATTTTAAAGCTGATACACTATAGGTCTGTCATGTTGAGTTCCTTAAAAAGACTTCCAGTGTAACACCTTTTTAATATTAAAAAGATATTAAAATCGCACATGTACCAACCTCTTCAGAATCTTTCTGTTTCTCCCGACACCACTGTATCCCAGTGTCTGCCGTGACCAGGATGATGACCGGCCCGCTGGAAGGGTCTCTGACCTGGAACGTCTCTGTGTAGAAGGCTTTCTCCAGCAGCTCAATACTGATCAGGTACTTCAGCTTGAGATCACGGACCGTGGTTCGACACTGGCTGAACTGCTGGATGAAGCGCTTAAAGCGGAAACGGATTCGCTTGCGTGTCAAGAAGTTGCAGTCCTGGATCTGAGCTCTCATTTCCTTTGGCAAGAAGGATTTATAACTGGAAGAGATTCAATATGTTTTTGTATCACCATGATGACAACAGTTCCAAATTCATCAAAAATATACGCATACAATAAAAAAAACAACTGTTGGCAACAAAACAGTTAGGGCCAGTCCCAATCCCCCCCTAGTCCTACTTTTCAGCACTACCCCTAAATTTTGCGGGTTCCCGTGAGGGTAGTGGTGTCCCAATTCCTCTTTGCATGTAGGGGTAGTGGACATAACGAGGGTTAGGGTGCGTCCCAATACTCCCCCTCGCCCTCCTTTTCTTCCCTAACCCTAACTTTTGCGCGTTCCCGTGAAGGTAGTGGTGTCCCAATTCCTCTTTTCACCTAGGGGGAGGGGGCATAACGAGGGCTAGGGGCTGAGAATAGCCCCTTCAAATCGAGGGATTTCAGTTGCTGACTTGGCGAGCGAGGGGGTATGAAAAAAAGAGGCTCTGCGTCGATTTGACTCGCCGACCGAAGGCAAACAGGCAGACTGGTCTCAGAGAAATAGAGAGAAATAATCCTGTGACTCGTCAGATTTGTTTTGGATGTTTCTGATATAATAGTCTTCAGAAACCACAAAGTAATCCAGCTGTTATCTGGGTAATTTACACACTTTCAGATAAAGTTGCGGAAGATCACGCCAGAATAAAGGGATTTATGGTTCCGCGTTACACCAACGCAGATCCTACGGCGGAGGTTACGCAACCTACGCCGTAGGCTCTGCGTCGATTTAACGCGGACCCAAGCTCCGGACCCGGCAGACAGAAATCTCTAAATTTCGGAGCAAATTTCTTAACAGGCGTAGCTACAACTGTTAGATTTAATCTATTAAACCAACATATTCCTAAATGATTTATTTCAGCCGGCGTGATTCTCAACAGAGCTGCGTCCCGGGAGAGAGTGTCTCTCCCGGGGCTGACGGAGCAGCCTGACCCGGCGGATACGTCTCTTCTCGGGCTGTGAGCTGAGGCTGCTCCCCGGGGCCGGCGGGTCTTCTCATCTCCGAAAACATCGGGTCAAATTTCTTAACAGGCGTTATTTGGATAAACTGAGCCCCGGTTGGGGATCTTAAGGTTACCATTATACCTGAAAAAATATTAAAACTTAATAAAGTGCCATATTAACAGCGCTACAGCTGAAATTAAAACAGCTTTTGGCTCTCAGCTTCCTGATCAGGGAAGGGATGAAAACGAGGGGTAGGGGGAGAATTGGGACAGGCACCTGGGCCAAGTGCCCTAGATCTCAAGAGCCCTAAAATCTCCCCCTTCTTTTTTAGGGCTTAGGGAAGAAAAGAAGTGCGAGTGGAGAAAAGAAGGGCGAGTGAAGGAGAATTGGGATTGGGCCTTTGTGTGTATGAATCTAGCCCTTCAGAGTGAGGGATTTCAGATGCTGACTCACCGACCGAGGGCTAGAAAGATTTCCCTGAATGCTTTACATTTGCAGACTGAATCAAACAAAAAAACATGGCGGACATTTCTAATTTTTAGTGAATAAAATCAATATTTAGAGTTAGTTTCTGCATAAAAATGCATTTTGATTACATTTCTAGCGAGAAATATATATTTTACTTTAATAATATTTACTCAGTGAATGTACATAACCACTCGCTTGCTCGTTGTTGAGTTGTATCTTCAGATCTCGCCGGAATAAAGGCTGATTTGACACCAACGCAGAGCCTACACCGTAGGTTACGCGGCGACGCGCGCCCTACGGCGTAATCTATGCCGTAGGCTCTGCGTCGATTTAACGCAGAACCATAAATCAGCTCCCGAGCCGGCAGCTCTTCTCATCCCGAAAACATCGGATCAAATTTCTTAACAGCCGTTATTTGGATAAACTGAGCCCAGGTTGGGGATCTTAACGGTTACTTTTACGCCTGAAAAAATATTAAAACTTAAAGTGGCATATTAACAGCGCTACAGCGGAAATTAAAACAGCTTTTAGCTCTCAGCTTCCTGATATGGTGTGACGTATGTGCAAACGTAACCACGCAGTCGCTTACGTACCCGAACGTAAACCACGCAGTGACGTAGCAAGTGGTGTCCCAATTCCTAGGGAAGATTTCAAGGGCCCTAAAGTTTGTGGCTTCATTTTTAGGGCTAGTGGTAGAAAGTATGGGGTGTATTGGGATTGGCCCTTAGTGCTTGGGCCGTGTTCACGTGAGAGATAGTTTTTTAAGTACCTGACAGTGTGGTAGATGTCCAGAGGTGAGATCTGTCTCTCCTTGGCCGTTCTAGTCATGTCTAGCACAGCCATACCAAGGCACTCCTCCTGGGTCTCATGGGAGTTGGAAATCTTCACCAAGCCATTCACAAAGTCATTTCTCCACTGCACACAGACACGAGAGCAACACAGTGGTTTGTGCATAACACTTTAAATAATATTAATTTTTGTACATACTGAGCATGGAAGCAACATTTCAGCAGGATGAGCTTGCAGATGAACATATGTATTTCATTGGTATCTGAACTACAACATTTTCTGAAAACTGTTGGCAAGTATTTGTCCCAAATAATTCAATTAACAGGCTCTAACATTTTTTCAAATTAATAAGCTGAAAGAGCAGCATCACCTCTAAAGATGTTGTTAAATAAGGGGAAATCATTTACTCAGAACTGAGTCAAATCCAGTAACTACTGTTCGGCGACTAAAAGAGATGAGCCTTTTCTGTTTTTTTTTTCTCTTTTGTATAACACTTGAAGAAAAAGAAAAGAAAAGGTGGAAACTCTGTAAAGAGTTCTGTTGTTTATCACTATTCTTTGAAAGAAATGAAGGATTCCATTTGTTTATCTTATCATTTCTTTTTGTTTTTTAAATATCCAACTGTAAATGATGAGACGAGCCTCTTCCAAGTAATAATCTGTCTTTGTAATAAACACATTAGCTCAGCACATGATCAGACTCCAAAGAAAATATTTAGGTTTACATTTTTAACCCTGGTTCTACAAGTAGAGCTGTCTCGATATGAGATAAACCCCCTCTGGCTGAAAAGACATCACTCAATAACTGCAGTTACGTGTCGTTAAGCAGTAAGCAGACTTCTGCATTGCTCGACAAGCTTATCTGAACGAAGTGATCACCAACACCCTGCAACGGTGTCCTAAATGAGGCCGAACGTAGAAGCAAACTGCCTGTAGAAGAAGGATGAAGGATATAGCAATAAAGCACGCACATCACTGACATGTTTCACCGGGGCAAACCTTGCATGACGGCACTCTCAGGTCCACATTATCAAGTAATGAGAGAAGGTTTGGAGATGGACAACAATCTCCATGTTGCCTTCATAAACAAATAAGGGGAAGCTTGATTTGTCTTTATCATTTTCCTGAGTGTGTATGTCATACATGAGGGGAATATTAAGAATTGAAATGTTTGCCTTTAAGTTTATATTAAAAAGGGACCTATTATGAAAAACAGGTTCTTTCTTGCTTTAACATATATAAAGTGGTCTCCCCTCAGCCTGCCAACTCAGAGAAGGAGGAAAGCAACCAAATTCTGCAGTGTCTGTACAGCCGCCCGGATGAGCCGTCCAGTCTGATGTGGCTTCTACGAGCCGTTCAGATTCTGCGCATTTTCGTTACGTAACCAAAATGCAAACCACACCCACAACTATAAAACCGTGTAACTGCATGTGAGCGTCCGACTATCGTAGCACTGCGTGACATCGGACGCTCTCTGTCCATCTCCCTCCAGCAGCTGCCACTTTATTGAGGTTTTTGTAGTGAAATGAGGAGGAATCATAGAGATAACTTCTCATTTCAACTAACTGGATCAGCCGTTCCTCATCATGACTGTTTCCTACAGCGCTTTCAACCGGCTTTCAACACGAGCGACAGGAAGAAAATAAAGCAGGGCGTCCGACAAATGTTCAGCTCAAAACGGCGCGCCGTGTCGTGCGGCCAGTTAGGACAGTCCAATAGAAAATAAAGCAAATGGATGGATGGAATTGATTTTGTCGCTGACCCTCCATCGCCTGCAGCTAGGACACGGTGTAACTCCGCCGGCCGGAGCTTCCGCCATTTTTTCGTAGCGGTGTATCACGCCATTCAGGCAGCCAATCAGCACAGAGCCTCATTATCATAACCTCTCCGCCTCCTCAGAATCCCTCATAGATAATGAGGTTGGGGAATGAGAAGATAAAGACATGGTTTAGAGGCTGAATTTCTAATTTATTTAGCAAAAACAATCAAAAGCTTGTTTTTAAGACATTCAAGGCCTGTTTAAAATATACATTAGATGCCATAATAGGTCCCCTTAAGTTTCTTTGACGTCCATTTAATAGAATAAAACATTTAATTCTGGTAAACAAAAATGCTTCTAGATAAAGGGAATAGTGGAAGTGTTTGCTCCGAGTCGGTGGCTCATGGATGCAGACCGACAGGCCACCCAAAACTTGCAGATTCACCACCAATAACGCTGATTCCATCAGTCCAAGCAGCCGGTGGGCGAAGACTGTACTTGTCTAACGTTCCCATAACCAAACATACTGGAATAGATCTGAAAGCATCGTCCCTTGCAGTTGAAAAAAGGGGCTGAGACAAAAAGGCTTTGTTGTGACTTGGGAAGTGATAGTTAGAGCATCACCAACACACTCATGTGTACAAACATGTCGGATGGTAGAACTAGGTGATGCCATGCTCTGCCTTGAACATCAAACCTCAACCTCAAGCACGTACAGGCTAACCAGGCATGCAGTAGGAAAAAAACACATCCTTCAAGTTTACTGACGTCAACTAATTGCATTGGTCTGCCAATAATAACAAGGCTGTGTTCAAGTATGCAAAGCTTACTCAGTTATCTGTTCAACACGTGTAGATCCAGCGGGTTTTTTCTTTAATTTTCTTCAACTGAGTCTTTCATTCCCTTTTGTCGTCTTAAGTGTAACTCTTTGTTTGAATGGGGCATTTATTTCCCCCTGTAATGCGTAGACTGATGCCCAATTGCTAGTCTACTGTAAGACAGCTGAAGGAGCAGGTAGACTCATTTATATTGTCGACCCCCATTTTGACATTGTACATGCTTTTAACATATCGTTTGCAAAGAAGGAGGCTAATAAAACTCCGCTGACTTTACAAAATCATTGATAGCATTTTTTTAGCTGTAATATGCCCCCCTCTAGTGGCTTTGATCACACCAGACATTGGAGTGGGTGTCAAAAAAGGGGAAAACTCTAGAAAACTCTTCATGTTCATATTTGTTGCATTTAATGAAATGGTCAGAATGTCCCTTAGGCTTTTTGACTGGATGTCAAAGTTGGCTGGACTTCATTTCAACAGTGTGTGGGTGAGCTTGCTTCTGGGACCACAGTGTTCCTGATGTGAAGCCAAGACATGACTAGTCTCTTCTCCTCGGATGGACAGACGGACGGACGGACGGAGGCCTGAGCCCCGACGTCACCAAAAAAAAAAAGGCGGTAATGGCACTAGGGATAATTTGGCTGGGACTGTCGGGAAACAGGGAGAGTGTGTGGCAGGTTCACGAGCTTTCATGTGGAGGTGACTACGTTTACATGCAGTCAAAATTCGGGTTATTTCTAATATTCCGGTTACTGAAACATTCGGAATATTCCGTTTACATGGTAATTAATCATTTGGGATATCTGGATCAAACCAGCGACAGGCGGAGAACGTCATGACACAATTACCGTCATTTCCGCTTCCTCTTCCTGTATCCAAATTCAAAACAAATGCTGCTTCGCGCAACTTTTCGCTCAGCTTCTTGTAAATCTGGGTATCCCGGTACTTTCTACCGTCTACAAATGCCCAAATGTTCATATCCTTCATTACATTTATGAAGTGATTAGTCTCCTCCTCACTCCAAAAGTGTGGCGTGGTCTTGTGTTTCTCTGTGTTTATAAAAACTTCCTGGACTCAAAAGACCAAGATTCCTTGTGAACAGAGCATGTGCAGAAAACAAAATTCCTGTTCCGTTTGATGGGGATATTCCATTAGGCGTTTACATGACCCAATATTCGGGTTTTAAAAGGAGTAACCCAGGGGTCATATTCAGGTTTTTAAAAACCGGAATATGAGCAAATTCGGGTTATTCAAAGGGGTTATTGGTGTTTACATGGCCATGCAAAACCTATTGCTAATATTCGGGGGTTAAAAGGGTTATTGACTGCATGTAAACGCAGTCAGTGTCTGGGGTGTTGGAAGATGCTGTAGTGTGTGGCTGAAGCATCTTTTTATGGCAGAAAGGGAGGATTTTATTTCAAATACTCAAGGCACACCAAGTAGACCTGATGTCATATGAACACCAGTCTGGGGGAAGTCAGGTTAGTTAACTTTTGCTCTTCCCAAACTCAAAGCTATGAAGTTAAGATCTGCCCAGGTTAAACACAAGCAGGGGATTTTGGTTATCCATTGAAAACATAAAACTTGCTCAAACACCACCCCCTCCTCAACTTTAGTTAGTGAAGCCCTCTTTAGCACAAACATGTCTCTTCCAATGTGGTCCTTCTATTTTCTCGATTAAACTGATGATTAATTTAATAAAGAAGGTGATATTATACTTCTGTCTTCCGGTCCAATGTAGACATATATCATTAGCAGTGTGTGGGGAGATGGGAATCAAAACTACATGTCACCAAAATAGAGTAAGACATCAAGCAGCCGCGGGGGAGCCAATTTTTTAAAATCTATCACCAGGGCAGATTTCCAAAAGCATAATTCTATATAATCCCCATAGTTCATGCAGAGTTTATACATCCCTTGCACTACCTGTTATTTATTCATCACTTATGACTCCAGTTCATCTTTTTGGACTCTTTTCAAATACTTAAAAAGGCACTGAAAGGATTAAACCAATAAAGCGTTCTGCTTTTTATGGGCATTGTGCTTATATCCATTTTTCAGAGCTATAAAACTTTAAAATATTAAGCCTTTGTCAAGAGTTAAACACTTCTTTAACTGCAAAGATGACTTTGAGAGAAAAAAAAAAGAAAATAAACTGACACAACGCAGTAAAGTCTACATCACACCACAATGATTGAGATTTAGTGTTTCATATACGGCTTCTGCACATTTGGCTTAGTCTTTCTTAAATGATTACACAGCGTAACATATCCAGTATTGCTGTTCATCTGATGTTATATTTACCTCATTTTAAGACCTGGTGAGAACCACGTGATTTTCTTATTTTTAATGTTGTGAAATGTAAAACTTTAGAGCTGATAGAGGGTGCATTTTCCATTCCACATAAAATGTATGTTCATCTTTTTTATTATTATTATTTATAGTTTATACATGACTTAACCTCAAGGAAAGATATTTGGTTTTTGGACTGCAGTTCATATACATACTAGCATTTCATGGACTACCTGCTTTATCTTTTGTCACCGACTTCGGTGTAGGAGGGAAATCATCTAAAGACATAACCGGACAGTAACAGTCAATTTTTAGAGCGAACTGTATCCAAATGATACAGGAGTACAGTAGTCAGTTTGATCCTGAGTGTAACATCAGAACCCGCTATTACCCAAAAAACTATGGAAAAAAAGTCAAAAAGGCAAACTACAGTTGAAGAGAATAGAGCAACGTGACAAATGGGATGAATTTAGCTGATATGTAACGAAGGAACTACATTATTTTCACTGGTTTACAACCTGCTGACTCATAGGACTATCAATTTTTAACTGATATTCAAAAACTGTTTTTTTTTTGTGATTTTTGATGTCTGTGTTTCACCCCGCAGAGTGGGAGTTTTGAATGCCCTCAATTCCACAACAATAAATCTTCAGACTATTCTCTCATCACACAGCAACGACGCAGCAGAGAGTTGGACACGTCAGTCACATGGAGCAGTGTCAAGTGTACAGCCTCATATGTCTGCATATTATAAGCAGGACTCTTTATCTGAACAAAATAATAATTAATATGCAACAATATAAGTTCTAATGGTGTTTCTAAGGGAGAGGGGTTTCAGAGAATCCAAAACCAGTTTCATAGATCTCAGAACGTATGACTTCAAGTGTATTAACTGGGTTTATGATTCTAACAGGTGCTGAAAATGTTTATAGCAAATCAACGAGACATGTGGTCATTTTGGAGATGTTGGACTGCAAAAACTCAAAATCTTAACAAGAATATTTGTCTTATTTCTAGTTAAAATGTCTCATTTTAGTAAAAAAAAAACAAAACTTTTCACCTGTTTCAAGTAGATTTTCACTTAAAATAAGTAGAACAATCTGCCAGTAGAACAAGATTTCTTTGCTTGTAATGAAAAGATAAATCTTGTCCCACTGGCAGATTTTTCTACTTATTTCAAGTGAAAATTTACTTGAAACAGGTGAAAATTGTCAAATAAATTATTTTTCTGGTAATGACTCTTGTTTTAAGTGTAATGAGATTTTTTGACTCAAAATTTGATATTTTAACTAGAAATAAGACAAATATTCCTGGTAAGATTTTGAGTTTTTTCATTCTACTGCTGGAACCTGCAAAGGGGCTGCACAATTGATATGCTGGCAGTTTCCTTTTTGAAGTGTGAGACAGCAAAGCAGTTGCATTGTGACATTATTGTTTTACCATTACAGGAATTGATAAAGAATTCGATCCATAACCAGAATATATAATGTATTGATAATTCCCATCCTTAGACACTTAACAAAACAGATGCTAGAAGGGAAAACACAATGGGACCTGTAGTCATCCTACTGTGTTATTGTAAAGACAAACACTGGTGGTGGGTAGGGTTTCATAGATATTCACAAATATATTCTAACTTATTGGTGAAATTAATTTTTGACAAAAAAAAAAAAAGAAAAAGCCAACAAAAAGAGCTTTATGCAGAGGCAATTACCTGAGAGAAGAGGTAGGACATTACTGAATCATCAAGGGCTGGACTTTCTGACCCCTTTTTTACGCCGTATCGATAAGCCCTGGATGCTCCATTACTGTACCAGCCAGGGAAGTAAAATCTGTGGTAACGGTTAAGAAACAACAAGTTATATGGATATTTAAAGTCTAATTTAGAAAAGAAAAAAAAAAAAAAAAAAAAAAACCTCACTCACTGGGTTTGTATGTGTATATATATGTATGTGTATGCGTGTATATATATGTATATATATTAAATATAGTAACAATGCACATATATATGCCTTAGGTTTTAACTAGCATGGTATCCATTAATATGTGTGCAGACAAGGAAAAATAAATAAATAAATAAATAAAATAAAATAAAATAAAAATAATGTAGAAGCAAAATACTGCATGCTACCGTATTCTGAAAAACACATCTTCAGAAGCTGAATCATCAAGCTGGAAGATGTGGTTGGGTGAAAACCACAAGCAGTCTCGCTCTCGGAAGAGGCTGAAAAGGTTGCAGTACAGCGGTGATATACCTGCAACGTTCAAAGAATGAGAAACCGCATTATGGTCTGACTTAAAAAAGCTCAGAGACCAAAGTAACCACAACATACATAATCACAAGTTGTTTTTAGTATCAACACAGGTGAAAAAGGGTCAATAATGATTGCCTAAAATGTCAGCTGTGTTTTGGTTTATCACCAAACACATAACATGCAGGTGAGTCTAGTCTCTCCCCATGACCCTGCTGTGGACCAGCAGTGTAACGTTTGCATTCACTCAAACAACACGCCTCCATGGTAGGGATGGGCGATACTTTACCGTTCACGATATACCGTCAAAAAAATTCCCCACGGTAAGAATTTGTCATCTCCCGGTAAAAACGATAAATTCCCGTTGATGACGTTTTTGTGTAAAGCTGATTTATGGTTCTGCGTTAAATCCACGCACAACGTATGTGAAGAAAGGAAGAAAGAAAGATATGAGCCAGAAAGAAAGAAAGAAAGAAAGATATGAGCCAGAAAGAAAGAAAGAAATGAGCCAGAAAGAAAGAAAGAAAGAAAGATTCCCGTTGATACGTGTTTGTGTAACAAACATGGCGGATCTGAGTCATTACAGTTTTGCAATACAGGTGGACATTTAATTGGTTTTTATTAATTCAATTTAATTGGTGTAGTTTAGTAGTATTTAGTATTCTTTTAGAGCAGTGATTTGGGAGCTCCAAAGACTGAAAGTGGTGATAGATTTATAGTTAAAAAAGGTTGAATTGGTATTTTTTCCATCGTCATTTTTATCGTTATCGGGATAAATGCCAGAAATTATGATACATTTTTTAGTCCATACCGCCCATCCCTACTCCACGGTAAACAAAAGCAGCATCTGAACAACTAAACAGCTTTTCTGCAGAAGGGTTTCACTGTGATTTGCTTGAAAACGTTATTGAATGTGTACAAATGGTGGTGCTTTATGCAGGTCTGGAGTTGCAGAGTACTCACTGCACGCCTTGGCCGCATCTATACACAACTCCTCGGCCACATAGTGCCCGGGCGGGTAGCTGAGAAGGCTGCAGTCCGCCGCTCCCTGGCTGCTGTGATAGAAATGGATCCTCAGCACGGCAGCAGCTGGTCTTGTGTCTGGAGATTCCCGATGGGCGGTGCCATTCTGGTGCACTACAGAGCATGAGTCAGTAACATTGTCCATGGCTGGCAGGGAGGCCATCTGCAACGTCAGAGTCAAGCAGAGAGTCAACGGCAGAAATGCCAGCCGCTGCCTCGTCTACATATGAATTTAATATCGTGATCAGGGTACATGGCATGAAACTGTTGCATAGTGTAACTAAGTGTTGGATAAAGTTGCATACAGAAGAGCCATTGTCTCGAAAAAGGTTATAAAATCTATAAATCTAATTCTATGAGTGACAGTTATGAAACGAAGTCAGACATTCTTTTGTAAATAGAGCAGAGATTTTTTTTTAAACTCTGTATTATATCATTTGGTGAAATTTCAGACATATTTTTTCTTTGATTATACGCTACATGCCCCTTTTAGTTAAAATAAATATACTTTCCTCATTTAGTAGAGAAAAGGGAGAATAATTTCATCTTCTCTTTTGGATAGTGGCTATTTAGTTCACTGTTGGGAGTATTAAAGAGTGTCTTTATGCACATTTTGAAATACAAGAGTTGGATGGAAGATGCAATAAAAAAAAAGAAGAAAAAAAACCCACCTTTGTCTATCCCCGTCCAGAGGAATACACAATATAGTTTGTTCCTAACCCGCTTATGCAAACACTTCTAGTGCACATTTTGTTTTTAGCGTCATCTGAATTCAATTCCTTTTTCTTAAAAAATTAAATCGAAACAATTCTGGTCTTACTGTAAACTCAAGTGGGTGTTTTTCTTCCTCATCCCCACCAGGGCTCCTGTCTTTAGTCTACGGGGTGCCTGGTTCTCATATTGAAACATTCAAAATGTTTATTTTAACACAAGCAATTTGGTCTGGACTCTGTCAACTGTTACTGTTCACACTTTTCACATCACAGCAGGAAATCTCCTGCCAGAAATGTGTGGGTGGGGGTTTGGGTGGGGTGTCTGTCACAGATGACGCAACACATGATCCAAAAAGTGTGCTGTGGAAATGACTTTGTTTGGTGTAAAACATGTAGACAAGACAAGAAGTCCTGCTGCACATATTGGCATCATCTCAATCCAAACCCCTATAAAAGTGCCTTTACTGCCCTGTGTCCCCAAAAACGGCTTTAAAAAGGAAACTGGTAACAAAAGGAGTGTTGTTTATCAATATAAATAGTGCCTTTACTTTCTCTTTGTAAGAGATATAGTAAAAATAGGAAAACAGTGTCAATTATAAACTCTGACAGAAACTTTGACGGAAAAAAAAAAAGAAAATAAACTGACGCAACGCAGTAAAGTCTACATTACACCACAATGATGTGAGATTTAGTGTTTCATATACGGCTTCTGCACATTTGGCTTAGTTTTTCTTAAATTAATGATTACACAGCGTAACATATCCAGTATTGCTGTTCATCTGATGTTGTATTTACCTCATTTTAAGACCTGGTGAGAACCACATGATTTTCTTATTTTTAATGTTGTGAAATGTAAAACTTTAGAGCTGAAAGAGGGTGCATTTTTGCTTTCCACATAAATTATCAATCATGTCAATTATAAACTCTTCTTTTCCCCTTTTCAATATTTATATCACATGATCAAGTTCACATTTTACAACAATTAGAAGGACGACATAAGAATTCAAAGCACCTATACAAGTCAAGAGAAGGGGGAAAGTGCTGATTTTTCATTTAAAAAAGGACATTAATAGACTCAGATCGGAGCACAGACACCAGTGAATGTGGTTTTGTTAAGGCTGATTTATGGTCCCGCGTAACGCCTACGGCGTAAGGTATGCGGCGACGCACAACGCCGCGTACCGTACGCCGTAGGCTCTGCGTCGATGTAACGCAGAAGCATAAATCAGGCATGAATGAGTGATCCGTACCGTGTTGCAGCTCGGTAGCTGCTGCTAGCTCCAGCCGGCCCGGGTCAGCCCTGGGCAGGACCAGCTCCCAGAGTCGCCCCCCTAACCACCGCGGTGTGCTCACGGTGCGGGTCCCGGCTCAGACAGCGGCATGTCCCCGGCGGGGCAGCGGCGGCCCGGGCGGCCCGGGCGGCTTAGCAGGAGCCATCTCCCTCCGGGAACTTCAGCCGTTTATCTGCACGATCCCCCCCCTCGGCTACAGCTGCACACCCGGCCCGGCTACACGGGGCACCGACACCACGGGGCTCCTCCACACGCAGCCATGTTTTAGAGAGTATATCGGTGTCTGAGCGCAGAAACGGAGCAGCATAAGTTACATGTTGTGACTGAACTGCTGAACTCTGACAGCGTTAGCTGCTGATCAGCGGCTACACGGAGCAGTGCTGCCTTCACGGACGCTCGGAAATGTGGACGCTTTTACTGACGCTGTGCATCTGACCAACAACAAACCGGACGATGCAATGTCACTACCCGATGTGAGTCACACATGAAAAAATATGAACATATCTATGCATCTCTCTCTATATATGATCATATCTAAACACACACTATATATATATATATATATATATATATATATATATATATATATATATATATATATATATATATATATATATACATACTACTCACAATAAGTTAAGGATATTGTGAGAGACTATTTTTATTGTCTAAATTTTTGGGGTAATATTAAACTAATGAAAATGGTGTTTCTTCTCATTCATCATTAGTAATATCAAAGGGAACTTTTACTTATTTCATTAAAATTCAGACCAAATAGGAAAAGCAATCATGTAAATAATAATATCCCTAACTTATTGTGAGTAGTGTATATCAAAACAAGTGTGTGTTTCAAGATGGCCGACGATGTTTGATCACATGTTTGATCGGATGTTTGTTCAGTCTGGATTTAAAAACCCCAAAGTCAGTGATGGTGCGCATTTCTGGGGGCAGTTTATTCCAGAGTCTGGTCCAGCTACCGAGAAGGCCCGATCACCCCAGAGTTTAGTCCTTGTTCTAGGGACTTCCAGCAGGAGCTGATTTGAGGGCCGTAGGCCTCTAGTGGAGTTCTGAACACGCACTTGTTCACATAAATAAAGAGGGGCAAGCCCATTGAGGGCTTTAAAAACAAAGATTAACATTTTGAAATCAATTCTAAAAGAAACAGGAAGCCAGTGAAGAGCAAATAAAACCGGGTAGATGTACTTCGTTACACTACTTAAGTAGTTTTTTTGAGGATATGTACTTTACTTGCGTTTTTTTTTTAATCGGGACTTTTACTTTTACTTCACTACATTTGAAAGTTAAAAAATATACTTTTACTTTGTTACTTTGACATTTGCCACCTTGTTACTGGTTACAAACTGGTTAGGAGGTCTAGACCTCCTACCAGGCCATTGCCTTAAATAAGAATGTATTCTTAGCAATTCTTGCCTGGTAAAATAAAGGTTTACTACTACTACTACTACAAATTAAAATTAAAGCTGCAAGCAGCGATGAACGGGCCCTCGCGCATGCAATTTTCACCAATAAAGGTCAAGGCCTGAAAACTAAGTCCGATGACACCACCCATGACTCTTTATGTCAAACCATTCAAAAGTTATGGCAGAAAATAGGAACTATCAAATATCGACCAATCAGAAGAAGGGGCGTGGCTAATTCAATTCAATTCAATTTTATTTGTATAGCGTTTAATACAACAAAAGTTGTCTCTAGACGCTTTCCAGAGACCCAGAACATGAACCCCCGAGCAATTATTACATAAACAATGGCAGGTAAAAACCCCCCTAGTGGGATAAAAGCCTTAAGCCAAACAGTGTCAAGGAAATTTGCACCAATTATGTTCAAGGACTCAAAACCGAGTCCGATGACACCACCCACGAGTCTCTATGTCAAACCATTCAAAAGTTATGGCAGAAAGTAGGAACAATCAAATATGCACCAATCAGATGAAGGGGGGCGTGCTCTATCGTCACCACAGTAACGCTTTTGACTGAGAAGAGTAATGCCCATCATTGCAGGATCGAGACGCACATTTTGATGTATAACACACCTGGGTGCACGTTACGGTTCGGGCCGCATTTACGACCGAAGAAATGGCATAAATTGCGCCAAAATTACACGATTCATTCAAAATGGCCGACTTCTTGTTCGGTTTCGGCCATGGCGCCAAGAGACTTTTCTTTAAGTTGCGACATGATACAGGTGTGTACCGATTTTTGTGCATGTACGTCAAACCGTATTGTGGAGCTTGAGGCACGAAATTTTCTAGGGGGCGCTGTTGAGCCATTAGGCCATGCCCATTAATGCAAACCATTAAATATCAAATTTTTCGCCAGGCCTGGCTTGCGTGCAAAATTTGGTGACTTTTGGGGCACGTTTAGGGGGGCAAAAAGGCCCTAATTCCGTTGGAAAAGTAAAAATAAAAACGAGAAAAATTCCTACAGATACAATAGGGCCTTCGCACTGTCAGTGCTCGGGCCCTAATAATCAAAGAATTATATTTTGCAAGAAAGACAGTTTATTTTTGGTGTTGTATTCCATACCACATTTAATTCACTTGAAAGTGAAATAAAAAAAAAAAACAAGGGAAGGATAATTTTTGGTTGTATTGCTTCTTTTCATGTGTACTATAAAATACTTTTACTTTTGATACTTGAGTATATTTTTTCACAAGATACTTTTGATACTTAAGTACATTTAATGAGAGCTACTTTAAGACTTTTACTCAAGTAATTTTCTTATGGGTGACTTTAACTTTTACCAAAGCCTTTTTCAGTTATGGTATTTCTACTTTTACTTAGTTACTTCTTTCAAGTACTTTATACACCTCTGTTGGCTTCTGGGTTGTTTGATATGTAAATGACAGTGTTGTGTGTGTGTGAGATGGAGATGTCAATTTCCCCGAGGGAACCTCCCAAAGGGATTAATAAAAATCGTCTGAATCTGAATCTGAAAACTGGACCACATTACACCGGTCATGAAATCACTACACTGGCTTCCAGTGAGTCAAAGGATACAGTTTAAAATCTTACTGCTGGTCTACAAAGACCTGAATGGTCTTGGACCAAAATACATGCTTGATCTGTTAGTTCCTATGAAGCTCCCAGACCCCTGAGGTTCATCTGGATCTGGTTTGTTGTGGTTCCAGAACCAGAACCAAGCAGGTGAGGCAGCGTTCAGTTATTCTGCTCCTCACCGGTGGAACAAACTTCCTGTAGACCTGAGGTCTGCTCAAACTGTCAGCTCCTTTAAACCAGGCCTAAAAACATCACTGTTTACTGAAGCGTACTCTTAAATTAAATACTTACCTGCTGTACTCTACTGCCCTTACTTTTAACAACTTGTGCTTTTTATTATTTTACCTCTTTTCTTATCATCTTATTTCATTGTATTTGTTATTTACTGTGTAATTGTGTTTTGCCACTTTTGTTGATGTAAAGCACTTTGAATTACCTTGTGTTGAATTGTGCTATACAAATAAACTTGCCTTGTCTTGCATCCAAAAAAACAGTGCCACCAGTAGCCTATGTTGTCATCAGAACGTCTTTTTTTAAACCTTTTTTTAAACTTGTTTAGGAAAATACACAATACATTTAAATTCCAGTCAAATATCAGGCACTTTTATCAATGTCAATAATAAAAACGTCTGATATTAGAATGATAAGGTTATAGTTCTTAAAATATTCTGTGAACAGAATGTTTTAAGAGCACATGTTTTGCGTTGCTCTAATTTGTTTTTGTTTATTTACATTTTATTTGTGTAAAATTTCATTTTTATTTGTGTTATGGCTATATATTTTTAATATTAAACAAACAAAAACGTAAAACCTTGGTTTTCAAGAACATTTTCACAATTTTGTACACATTTTTCGTCACGCATGCTAAACTAGATCATTTTATGAATGATTGCACTATTTAAATCTATTTTAAACAACAAAATAAATAGAGATTTAGACTTGTCTTCAGTTACATAATAGAGTTAATCTAAAATCAAGGAATTAATGTCATGTATACATAGTTCATATTCAAGAACTGAGGCGAGTTAAAATGATTTTTTCTTTGATATTGTCCCATATAGCCAATTTGAAGATAATTATCACTTCGTAATCATATATCTTTGAATGCTGTTCCTTTTTAACTGATATTCGAATGCCGTTTGAGGAACGGCATTCAGTGGACTCCTTGGATGCAAATGGAGGACTTGGACTATGCCGATGACCTGGCACTGCTGTCATACACTCAACATCAAATGCAGGAGAAGACCAACGTTGTAGCAGCCACCTCAGCACAACTGGGACTCACCATCCACAAGGGAAAGACCAAGATCCTCAAGATCAATGCAGCCAACGCCAACGCAATCACGCTGGAGGGGGAAGCACTGGAAGAAATCGAATCCTTCACCTACCTCGGCAGTGTAATTGACAAAGAGGGTGGCACAGACGCAGACGTGAAAGCATGAACCAGGAAAGCACGTGCAGCATTCATACAACTACGGAACATCTGGAACTCCAAAGAACTTACCACCAATACCAAAGTCAGATTCTTTAACACCAATGTCAAGGCAGTACTCCTATACGGAGCAGAAACATGGAGAACTACAGCTGCTACCACCAAGAAAGTACAGGTCTTTATTAACAGCCGCCTAAGGAAGATCCTCCAACACTGAACTCTGGGGAAGAACAAACCAGCTGCCTGCGGAAGAAGAAATGAAGAAACGCCGATGGCGCTGGATAGGCCATACCCTGCGAAAGCCCACAAATTCCATCATAAGACAAGCCCTTAAATGTGACTCATCAAAACTATGGTTAAGATGTCCTAGTGTAAAGAACAGTTCAGTTTGTAATGAAAAAAACCAACAAAACATACTATACAGCAGACAAAAGTTGGACAAATCAGTTCAGGTGAGTGTCCAAACTTTTGATTGTTACCGCAATGAGGCAGTAGAACTTTTTCAAGTCAAAGGGAATTAATGTAAAATTTATGAATATTGATGAGTAGATTTTTCCCACATCCTTACTGAAATGTAATCATAATATCCAATTAAAGCTGCAAGCAGCGATGAACGGGCCCTCGCACCCTTGTGCACGTTCAGGCTGCAGTGGAAGCGCTTGTATGACTTGCATGTAGATTCTTCAGGCCTGGACATTTAGCGAATGACACCAGCCACGACTCTCTATATCAAATCATTCAAAAGTTATGGCAGAAAGTAGGAACTATCAGATATCAACCAGTCAGATGAAGGGGGGGGGGCTAATTTGCACCAATTATGTTAAAGGACTCAAAACCATGTCCGATGATACCACCCACATGTCTTTATCACAACCCGTTCAAAGTTATGGCAGAGAATAGGGACCATCAAATATGGACCAATCAGATGAAAGGGGGGCGCGCTTTTTGGAGTATATCATCGCCACGGTAACGCTTTTGACTGAGAAAAGTAAGGCGCCTTGTCGCAGGATCGAGACGCACATTTTGATGTATAACACACCTGGGTACACGTTACGGTTCGGGCCGCATTAACTGCCGAAGGAATGGCATAAATTTAATTAAAAATTACACGATTAATTAAAAATGGCCGACTTCCTGCTCGGTTTCGGCCATGGCGCCAAGAGGCACAAAGTTTTCTAGGGGGCGCTGTTGAGCCATTAGGCTACGCCCATTAATGCAAACCATTAAATATAAAATTTATCACCAGGCCTGGTTTGCGTGCAAAATTTGGTGACTTTTGGGGCACGTTTAGGGGGGCAAAAAGGCCCTCATTTCGTCTGAAAAATAAAAACGAGAACTCCTACAGATACAATAGGGCCCTAATTATTGGGGAGGTTATTTATACGTAATCTGAACTAACAGAGATTTGGTCTTTGTGATTTGAGTTACTTTCATTGAGTTACTTTCATTCTCAATGTGTAAGTATTGAGAACTTTATTAAAGTTCAGACTTCGGTGACTTAAACAGTAACTGGATTTGGATGTGAATGAAAAGCCATTTAAAGGAGCATGAGGCTCCTTAAGAAATGAGACTCTCTAGCGCCACCCTTGGCCACGACTGCCGTCGGGGGTACTGCAGCCAACAGTGAAGCCGGCACGGGAGAACGGGGAGAACGCACATGCAGCGTCATGTGACGTCACATCCACAGGACAGCGCGGGAAATTCCGGTCACAATTGCTGCACATTTTGCAGAACACAGCCTGTTCAAGCCAACGGAGAGATACACTAGAGGGCTCATTCTTTTTGGTTTGGAACGCTTCATCTGACATTATTACTAGAAAACTTAAAATGTATACAAATTTTTTTCATAAATCCTGCCTCAATCCTGCCTCAAGCTCCTTTAAAGACATATTTGTATCAACATGACCACATACGTGTGGGCAAGATCTAAAACTTGGTTCACCTCAAAGGAGTTTCAAAGTTAGGTCAGGGCTCGTCGAGTTAGGTAAAAATATTTCTTGGTTCGCCTCATTTTCTGCTCAACAGCATTGTTTGTTTGTGACAGTGAAAAATGTATACCAAATCAATGTGCGGAACACAATAACGATTTTTGGATTCTGCACAACTGGTATGTATTGATAAACCATCCGCTGCACTGGTGGCTGTGGAAGTAAACTGTTTTTAAATGACTTATCAAACATGCTAGCATTTCATAAATCAGTTTTAAAATATTTCACGCGTTGACGGCAGAAGATTACAAGTCCCCTCTGGACCAAATGTCATAAACATTTATCGAATGGTTGCTGAAAAACGTAAAATTCATGTCATCTTGGTGCTTGGGGAGGAAAAGTCACGGGATCAAGGGGAATATTGATAAATAAACCAAACAACAACACACAATCCATATATGGAATCTTGTCCGCTGGGCATCACATACATGTATGTTATACATATAGTACAAAGTATTCTTGGAAATGCCATTTAGTTGGTGATACGCAACATTTCTGTCTGTGTCAAATGGCAGCCTAACATTCCAACCATGCTAGCTAGCTGCAAGGAAAAACAATGACTTGAAGAAGAAACCACATAGTTTAGAGGGATCACAGGCCTGCAGCATTTGGACACATGGCTGTGGCATTAAAATTAGCCTAAGGGCTGTGATTAAATGTCAGAGTTGACACATAGACAGACAATAGTGCACATGTTCTGTGAGAAAACCACTGACACACTCTGGTAAAAACCCATTAGCAATCACCTGACTTGCACACAGAAACTCACACACTCGGATAAGTTGGGAAGTTCTTGGGCCTTCAGGAAACACACACACACACACACACACACACACACACACACACACACACACACACACACACACACACACACACACACACAAACTCAGACTTTCATATGAAAACAGATGAGCGTTGTTTTTTTTTTCTCCAACTGTCGTCTAAGTTGTGGATGTAAAGCAGCATTGCAGCTGGTTTGCTTGGCGGGGAGTAAGGAGGAAGAGGAGGAAGGAAATAAGACTCAGAATGTAGGAGGTACAGGAGAGAGGAAGTGAAAGCAAGGGAGGGATAATGAGGAGGAACAATAAGTTGAGGAACTGAGAAAAAGAGGGGTTGAGAAAACAAGGAGTGGGGTTGGTGCAAGAAAGGGAAGTAAGGAAGACAAAACTTTCAAGAAGAGCAGCAGACAGAGTTCAATTTCAAGTTCAATTCAATTTGATTTATATAGCATTTATAACAGCAGAAGTTGTCTCTAGGCGTTTTCCAGAGACCAGACCATGACCCCCGAGCAATTATTACATAGACAATAAACAATGGCAGGTAAAAACTCCCCAGTGAACCTTTTACTTTTTTGCATTTATTGTTGATGGTTTTGCATTTTTCTTTGTTCCACAGATTTTTGAATAAAGGCTTTTATCCCTCAATAAAAGGCTATTATTCCTCATCGATAAAACCTCACCATACTGGAATAAAAATACCCTGATTTTTTTACTCTGGTTCTTTTCTCAGGGAGATATATGATTACTTGCAGGTTTATACCATCTTATAATGCAAATTACCTCAGAGTATGTTAAAGTTAAAGTTAAAGCATTTCTGTTGTGATTAATAAAGCACAGAAAAATGTTGACATGTGTGTGTCTGTTCATTTTGTCCTGCCTAGTTGATCTGTTGCTATTCACTTTTTGTGTTTTTTTTAACCACATCTAAATGCAGAGATTGATCCGAGTCTCATTTCTGTCTTGTGCAAGAAGAGTCACAAGATGATTCATCTGGTATAAGAAACAGAAACAGGAGGTAACATACTGTAACTGCCCTTCTGAAAGTGCTGTCTTTACGTTTCCTTGTGTGTTTAAGGGGCGCACCGTGGTATTGTGGTTTGCCTCATCACTGCACAGCGAGAAGGTTCCCGATTCAAATCTTGGGGGCTTTCTGGAGAAGAGTTTTCGTGTTTAAGTACTCTGGCTTCCTCTGGACATGTGTGGTTGACTGTTGATCCTAAATTACATGTAGGAGCGTGTTTGTCTCTCCGTGGGGTTCTGTGATGGACCGACAACTTGTCAGCTGAGAAGACTCCAGCCCCCCTGCAACCTGGAACAGGAGGATGTGGGTAAATAAAACAGGTGTATGTTTTTGCATTAAACACATAAGATGCAAGTTGTTCAGCAAGATTCAAATAAGCTGATAAAGAAGAAGGAGGAACCGGCTGATAACCGTAACCTTCAACTTCACTGGCCAAAGTCAAAAAGAATCTATTTTTATCCATTTTATTATTATTTCGTATGTCTGCTAGAACCTATCCCTACTCATTACAGGTGAGAGGCAGTCAGTCCACCGCAAGGCCATACATATATATATACTGCTCAGATATTCTTCAAGGAGTGTGTTGGTTGAGGACCCAGAAGCAGGAGAGCGGGAGGCAGGAGTTCACCAAAAAACAGGGTTTATTTAAAAAAAAGCAAGAACCAAAAACGCTGCCGAGCAGGATTAACCAAAACACTAGAGCAAAAACCGAAAACCTGAACAGGACACATGGAGGAAGGAAACAGTACGGACCGACGAGACACAGGTGCGAACAATCAGGGCAGATGGAAAACAGGCGGGGCAGAACAGAAAACACAAACTGGGGGAAAATATCAAAACCCTGACATACATAGATGCATACATTCATATAATCAAATGTTAATTTGATACAAATCAAATGAACAAAATTGGTTTGTGTTGTGAAGTTTGAAGGCCACAGGCAGGAATGTCTTCCCGTGGAGCTCTGTGGTTTATCTGGGTGAGAGTCTTCTGCTGAAGCTGCTCCTCTGCTGGGCCAGCGTGGTAGAGAGACTGTGTGACATTGTCCAACATGGACTGAGGCCTGGGCAGCATCTTCCTCTCTGGTTGTCAGGGTGTCCAGCCCCTCCCCCCCGACATCACTGGCCCTCCTGATCCGTTTGTTTAGTCTGTTGGTGTCTGCGACCTTCATGCCACTTCCCCCAGCATGTGACAGCGAAGAAGCTCGGTCTGGCTACAACAGACTCATAAAACATCATCAGCATCGACCGGAGCCTCCTTCGGAAAAAAGAGGCCCTTCTTGTAGACAGCCTCAGCGGTTCTGGTCCAGTCCAACTTATTATTAAAGTACACATCACAGAATGACAGTAAACCAAATTCAAACAAAAGGAATGTTGATTAGAACTTTTAAATATGTTGAAATCCTTGTCACAGTTATCAATCAGGTGCAGTGCCACTGTAGGGTTTTAAATGACCAGATGATTGGTCTTTGCAGAATTGGTTGGTCCTCTTACTCAAAATATAATAAATACAGGACTGTCTCAGAAAATTCGAATATTGTGATAAAGTTCTTTATTTTCTGTAATGCAATTACAAAAACAAAAATGTCATACATTCTGGATTCATTACAAATCAACTGAAATATTGCAAGCCTTTTATTATTTTAATATTGCTGATTATGGCTTACAGTTTAAGATTAAGATTCCCAGAATATTCTAATTTTTTGAGATAGGATATTGGAGTTTTCTTAAGCTGTAAGCCATGATCAGCAATATTAAAATAATAAAAGGCTTGCAATATTTCAGTTGATTTGTAATGAATCCAGAATGTATGACATTTTTGTTTTTGTAATTGCATTACAGATAATCACAATATTCTAATTTTATGAGACAGTCCTGTACATGAATCGATACATAAAAAGACACATCCTGATTCAGTTGTGCTTGGCCTACTCAAAGCTGCAAAAACATATATTTCTATGACAGTGATCTTTAAAGGGCCGTTCTGAGGATTGGACACTAGATGGAGGTAGAAGTACACAGTTCTTGCAGAGAGGGAGCGTGAGCAGGAAGAAGTGAATACAGGAAACATTAACAAGAACACAGAACAAAGTAGAGAGTGAGAAATAGAGAAAGCAGCAATAAGAAAACAAACACACACACACACACACACACACGTTCCTCTTTTTGTCCCTGGTCTCCAAAGGCCTCCCATGCCTGTAACCACCACCTGAGCCTCTCGCCCTCCAAGCCAAATCTCTCTCTCTCTCTCCCTCTCTCACACACCAACACACACACACACACACACACACACACACACACACACACACACACACACACACACACACACACACACACACACACACACACACACACACACACACACACACACACACACACACACACACACACACACACACACACACACTCACACACAGTGCTCTTTGTGCTACTCTTTTCTCCAAGTCCTCTAAATAAATGGTTGGAGCTGTTGGAGACTCGTGGACGTAATCAAGGCCTTACAAGAGTTCTCAAATAATTTTGATGCCATCAAAACCAGCAGTGGAAAGAAAATGTGTTTCCTGTTTCCATCAATCTGCCCAGAGTTTATGTGTTACATTAAAATACCCATTTCCCTTTATCTGTTTTCCTTTTGTGTAAGGTCAACGTTTCTTTTCTTTTTTTCTCATGCTTTTACTCTTTCTGGGTCTAAGACTTTTACCATTCTTTTGACTTTTTTTAATTTATGAAAGAGAAACACTCTTCTCAAGCGTTTTATTGAAGAAATCTTTCCACTGACACGAACATTTTAAAGTTTTTAAAATCCTGGTGTGCTTTATTAAAGGTCACGCCCTGCAGACCTGCACTGTTTTGAGAACATGAGTACACCAGGCACCAGCTTTTAATGTTGTTTATGATCATTTATCCCCTAAAAGTTGGTGGGGGTTCACGGAAAAAGAGTACCATGGATGTAAAGTTTCTGCTGTGATAATGAGACACAACATTTTCCTCCCAGTTTGCCTCCTGCACTTCTGCGGGTTTACTTAATTCAAGAAAAAGTCAAATATGGCTTAAACGGACTTGGACGCAGCCTTAATCTTGACCCATCCGTGTGTGTAGGTCCTTCTCTCTCACCTACACACAAATGTATGGGTTTCTCTGTGCTTGCAAAGACCTTGTCTTATCCAAATCTTTACCCAACCTTCACTTCGGCCTGATTGTTCCTTTAAGCCTAAAAACAAACTACAGTCCCATGACTTGCAAACAACAAAATGGGCTTAGTTTCAATGCCCTTATCCTCAAGGTCTAAAATTCAAATTGGTCCAAAGTACAGGGCTACACACACACACACACACACACACACACACACACACACACACACACACACACACACACACACACACACACACACACACACACACACACACTGGCACACACAGATGTACACCATACCCAGTGCCAGAAATGGCTCAGTCAGGCCAAGCTGGGAGGCACAATTATGAGTCGCTGCCTTCTTGACCTTCTATCTGCTAACCAATCAAATTGAGTGATGATTATCATGTGAGCGATAAGCTCCTTAAGTATATAACTCTTTTTTTTGCTGCTCAGTTTGTCTTTAACTTTTCTGCACTCCAGTCCCTCTTTCCGGGCTTTACCTGGATCGCACATCTCTCTTTCTCACACGCGTTCCCCTCATCTCTCTTTTCATCTC
Source organism: Cololabis saira (assembly GCF_033807715.1). NCBI lineage: Eukaryota > Metazoa > Chordata > Actinopteri > Beloniformes > Belonidae > Cololabis > Cololabis saira. The sequence goes on along the minus strand of NC_084595.1, from coordinate 40,526,611 downwards.
TCACATCTTTCATCCTGCTCCTTCTTTCCTCCCCAAAACCGGGTTTCCTGAACGTCTACTGTAGTCTGGATTTTACTGCAAATGTCACGTCATAGCTGATCTCATCTTTCACGGTCCGGGACTGCAAGAGGTGCATTTTATTTTTTTATTTTTTTAAGCTTCTTACACATTTTTTACCTTTCTGTACAAGTAGGAAGTGATCTTTTCAACATAACACCATTATTGACTTGAGAAAATAAAATCAGGCCTATGGAGCGTGACGTAGTTGACCCAGTTTTCCCAGTATGAGGTGAATTTTTCCAATTTATGATTAATAAATGCCGTTATCTTCTCCATTTTATAAATATCCATTGTCATTTCTATCCATACATTTAAAGTTGGGCTCTCCTGTGATAACCATTTCCTTGTAATAGTCTTTTTACAGGCCACTAGCAGGATATTCATTAAATGTTTATCTCTTTTTGGCCAGTCCTGAGGTGTGTGTCCAAAGAACATGGTCTTACTCTCGAGGGATATTTCACATTTGAAGATATCCTGAGGTGCATTTTAGAACTTTCTATAACAATTTGTTGATACAGTACTGAGTCATGAGGATTTTTTTTCAGTTTCAATTTTGTGATGAAGGACATTTGATTATTTTTAGGAAGCATTATCCAGCTCTTTGGGTCTCTTGTCCCTACTATTGCTAAAACCACCCACAGTAACTTTGCACTCCCGTACCACTGGTTGGTTCCAGAGGGCGACCTCGGTCCGACGTTCTCGAGCATAAAGGCATCACAGTTACATTTGTTGCTGGCAACTCTGGTTCCAACTGTCTACCTTCGATGGACGGTGAAATGTTTTAAGAGCAAAAGAAAAGGAAGTTGCCTTTGAGATTCCCAATTACAACTAAATACTAAATCTTGTAGTCTGAACAGCACCTCCAACAATGCAAGGTGTGTTTGATGCCACCTTTAAAGCACATGTCACGTGAAAAACTATTATTTGTAGTTTAAAGTGTTGCAAATTCACATCACAAATCATGTTTTAATAGCCAATTCCTTGTCCAATCACGACGTTGTCTAATCTTTTTTGATTTATCGCCACACAGAATGGCACAAATTGCCAAATTCGGGGGTTCCTCCTCTTCCACTTCTTTTTGACGTTGCGGTTCCAGTACACAGAAGTCCGACGTGAGTATTATGAACGTATAGTGTGAGCAGACGGAGCATCAGAGCATCGGGTCGTACAGTGTGAGACCATAAATCGTGGGCTGTGAACTTTTGAACTCAGCGATCTAGTCGTGCAGTTTGAGATGGGGCTGAATCAAACCATTTAAGATATCGCACAGTGTAGGCCCAGCTTAAAAATGCTTGTAAAACTGACACAACTGAAATGTAACCAAACATACATCTACAGCAGTGGTCGGCAACTGGCGGCCCGCGGGCCAAAATTGGCCCGTCTCCAATAATATCTGGCCCGCCAGATGACATTGAAAATCTGATAAATAATAATTATTATTATTTTTTTTTTTATTATTTACTATCACAAAAACGACAATTTCATAGAGAATTCAAAGCCTTTATTAAGAAAAGATAAAATAAAATAAAAGTAGAATCTTCATGATTCCGGACACACAATTCTGTATAGTTCCCTGTCACCTGTAGCATTGGGGGGCCTTAATTAGAGGTGCACACAAATATTCAGGAGTCACGTAGGCACAGACTCCCGGCAAAACTCCTGAAGCTGTTGAAATGGTAAGACGGTGCTCTTTGTTTTATGCAAGCTAGCTTGCTTTAAAGTGATTTGTTGTTGTTTAAACTGTGAAAAATACAACTGATAACTTACCTTGAGTTTTGCTGTTGGTCTTTTAAATGGTAAAACGTCCATTATATGTCTAAAAATACGTCGGAAAATCCACCTCATTTGCATATCCTCTCACTCGCTTCAGGAGACACAGAGACACCCTGTGCTACTGTTCATATCATGGGTTTTTCATGTGTTTAATGTCGTTTGTGTATTTTAAAGAAGGACTGCATTTGTTAGTAGCTTGGCAGAAAATAATATTATTATCACCAAGTTACATATAAGCGGTTTCATAACGCAGCCACAGAGTAGCGCTAAAGCAGTAATAACACACTAATAACAGTCTGTAGCAAATTCAAGTTACTTTATTTAAACTAATGACTTTCTTAAATTACTTTTTTGTACAAGATATAATAGTATAATAATACTAGTAGCCTATAGATAAGGGGAAAAAAGTTTTGTTTAGTAGAAAAAAAAACATGCTTCGCCTAATTGATGTGATGTTCTGGCCCACCATTCAGTTGCTCTGAAAAGATTTGGCCCGAGGCCAAACTTACTTGCCGACCCCTGATCTACAGTGTACTACTTTGTGATTCCCAATCTACTGTAAGCAGTTTCAACAGAGCCCACTAAACTGTGCCTTGTTACTACAGTCCATTTAAACTGGTCTGTCTGTCAGCACCGTCGGTCCTTATGGCCCTCAGAACCGGGAACGCCAGTCATCGTTTTATGACTCTGAAACCTCATTTTATACTATACTATACTATACTATACTATACTATACTATACTATACTATACTATACTATACTATACTTGATTGTTTTAATTATTCATATTTGGCTGATTGGTGAAGAAATGTTCTGTAGTGTGCATACTCAAATGGATTTAGTATTGTTTTTCTCCTTTACTCAAACAAATATTGGTATTGTGACTTTATTGTACTGTTACTGGGAGACGGTTTGGTAAAGATGGAGCTAGAGCGAAAGACCACGTCAGTCAACATACCTTAACTTATGCTCACAAGTAGTGGCTTAAAGAATGAGATAGTGGATACAAGCCCTTAGAGATGGGGTGAGAAGCTCGTTCATCCAGGAGGGGCTCATAGTAGAGCCGCTGCTCCTCCGCATCCAGAGGAGACCGATGAGGTGGCTAGAGCATCTAGTGAGGATGCCTATTGGACACCTCCTTGGTGAGGGATCTGAGGGAAGACCCAGGACGTGCTGGAGGGACTATCCCCCCGTCCCAATCTCCCCCCTCACAGACTCACACACTTAGAGGCTCCCGCCACTTGCGTAAGGGTTTAGGGCTGTCCCATTCCTAAAGTCGTTAAGGGTTTAGGGCTGTCCCATTCCTAAAGTCGTTAAGGGTTTAGGGCTGTCCCATTCCTAAAGTCGTTAAGGGTTTAGGGCTGTCCCATTCCTAAAGGCATTAAGTGCGCGAGGGCTCCCGGCAGACATTTTGAGCCCTTACTGCTCACTTACCATAAGTCCGCATCTCTGCAGACTTTTGGAAAGGGAATTACCCACAGTTCATTGCGTTGTGACATAAAAGGAGGTTACCAGGGAGAATGTAAACAAAACAGGATGGCAGCGGAAAATAATTTATGGGCGACTGCGAGACAAAAGAAGTTCACCTGTAAGTATAAATACATAGCCCAATGGTGATTTAAATTCAGAAACTGGTGTCCCGTGATGATTTTTCAACGGCCCTATTATTTCCTTTACAAACAGGGAGCGACCAACAGACGGAGGGAAGAAAACCAAAAAAAAGGACAAATGAAGTTTTGGACTTTCTTCAACACTAAAGACAGGAAAAGAGGCTGAGGGAGCTGGATGGAGGAGAGGGAAAAGAAGAGGGATGACCAGTTATCTAAGTTAATTGACATTTTTGGGAAGATGGAGGACAAAATGTAGTTTTCCTCATCATTTTTTTATTCATAATTTGAGGTTCAATTTTTTTTGTTTTCATTTTATATTAGACAAATCCTCAGTTGACCTGGTGTTGAATAAACAAGACATACCATTTGGAGCCCTCACACCCTCTCACACTTGATCACTTCCAGCTGACATTTAAGAAATGAGACTCTCTAGCGCCACCCTTCGCCACGACGGCCGTCGGGGGTACTGCAGCCAACAGGGAGAACGGGGAGAACGCACATGCAGCGTCATGTGACGTCACATCCGCAGGACAGCGCGGGAAATTCGGCCCCCGAATTGCAGCACATTTTGCAGCACACAGCCTGTTCAAGGCAACAGAGAGATACACTAGAGCCGTGATTCCCAACCCCCGGTCCCCGGACCGGTACCGGTCCGTAGAGCCGTTACTACCGGGCCGTGGAATGGCTTGTGTTCCGATCATAATTAGGGCTGCAACGATTCGTCGACGTTGTCGACAAAAAAGCGATAATCAAAATTGTCACCAGACGTTTTTTTTCCCAATGGAGTGAGGCATCTCACTTCACTTCACCTCATACAATCTCTGCCCAGAGCCGCGCTGCAGGACGTCTCAGCGGAGCCTTTTTTTTTTTTCTTTTGCGCCCTCCCAGCGCAGCTGCGGGTAACAAAACTTCAAATGTTCGGGAGCATTTTAGCCTGGATACGGCGAATAAAAGAACACTTGCAAGTAGGGTTGCCACCCGTACCGTAAAATACGGAATTGTCCTTTATTTGAGAAGAAAATGTTGCGATTTGTCCCGTATTTTCATTAACGCCCCATACACACGTCTGTCACACACACACATCAACACTAAATTGATCAATAATAACACAAATAAAACACAGGAAACATTAAGGCCAGCAAAATCTTTGTGGCGGACCTGCTGCGTCTGTGCCCAGATCTTTCTATGTGCCAGACAGCGTTGCGGGGAGGAATCGGGCTTCACTTCCAGGTAGGGGTTGGGAATTGGAATTAAAAGTTCCGTATTGAACCAATACGGACATATATTATGCCAGGCCCGGTTCTACGAGGGTGCATAAGCAAGCATTGCACCCTCAGTTTGTGTTTGCGTGCTCAGTTGAAAAGACGAAAAGAAAAAGAAAAGAAAAAATCGTGCGACGCGCACTGTACGTTCAGGTCTCCGCGTATCCTACCCCGTAAACTCTGCGTCGGTGCAACGCGGAACCATAAATCAGCCAGCGTCCGTCACTCATCTCCGTGCAGCAGTTACCTGCAGCAGCAAGACGCTGCTCTGATTATGGCTCACAGTTTATGAAAGCCCCAAATAAAAAAATAATTAGAGAATATTTTATGAAATCAATAAACAATTCCATCATCAAAATTATAACATAGGTTCAAAATATCATGCTTTGCATGTAATAAGACTAGGTAATATATTAGTTTCACCTTTTAAGTTGAATTATTGAAATAAATTTAACTTTTACACCAAATTCTAGTTGAATTATTGAAATAGATTAACTTTTACACCATATTCTAGTTGAATTATTGAAATAAGTTAACTTTTACACCATATTCTAGTTGAATTATTGAAATAAGTTAACTTTTACACCATATTCTAGTTGAATTATTGAAATAAGTTAACTTTTACACCATATTCTTCACCTGAAGCATTTTTTTGTCATATAATTTCCTCCAAAACTTGTATAAATCGAAATGTGTTTCTTTGAGTGGCAGCCCTGTCATGGCTTGGCGGACAATAAGTTCTGGTACCTGACCGGACTGAACAGCGCCATGCACAGGTGCTGTATGCAGGTTAGGTTCAGTCAGCTGCAGAGATGAGCGGACCTCAGCAAACCTCCATGAGCCGTTTCTTTACTGGTTGTTCGAGTAAAAGAAATGGTGATGAACAAGTGGAAAATCCTACCAAAAAGAAAAGCAAAAGCTTTAATCGCAAGTACGACATTATGTATATAAAATATGGATTTGTTGCAATTGGCGATTTGGAGGCGCCAAACCCACTATGTATTTTATGTGGAGAAACGCTCGCCAACGAAGCAATGAAGCCATCCAAGCTTCAAAGACACTTAAATACAAAACATCCTTCTCTCAAAGACAAACCAGTGGATTTTTTCGAAAGGAAAAAACGTGAGTTAGATTTGCAGAAGCAAGTTTTAAAGGCCACAACATCAGCTAACGTCGCTGCAACGAGGGCTTCATATCTCGTTGCTCACCGGATTGCAAAAGCTAAAAAGCCCTTTACAATTGGAGAGGAGCTAATACTGCCCGCTGCAAAAGACATCTGCCTCGAACTTTTGGGGGAAAAAGCAGCTGGCAAAGTGTCGCAGCGGTCTGGCAATTGAAATAGGCTGTTATTTTCGTAAAATGAGTCGCCACCTGTTGGTGGATAAATATATGCACCTGAAACCATTGTAAAGTTAGTAAAACAATGATAGCCTGCATTTTAAAATGCATAGTTTTTTTCTAAAATGTTTATTAAAATTTACATAAATTGTCAACCGGTCCCTGAGCTTTTTGTTTATACTTCTGCTGGTCCTCGGCACAAAAAAGGTTGGGAACCCCTGCACTAGAGGATCATTCTTTTTGGTTTGGAACGCTTCATCTGAAATTATTACTAGAAAACTTAAAATGTATCCAAATTTGTTTCATAAATCCTGCCTCAATCCTGCCTCAAGCTCCTTTAAGTCTGTGAGGGTTCAGGGCTTGAGGGTTTAGGGCGGAGATTGGAATTGGGTGTACGTCTCTCGTTTGGCCTGGGAATGCCTTGGGATCCCCCTGATGAGCAGGACGAAGTGGCCCGGGAAAGGGAAATCTGGACTTCCCTGCTTAGGCTACTAGATAGATGGAAGATAGTTTTAATGTTTTGATAATATAACCAGCGTAAAGCTGCAGATAACCATGTATGTCATTTCAAGTGTTAATTTTACCATCCACATTATGAATGTGAAGAGAAATCAGTGGACTCGTTTTGGTGGGAAAGGTGTCTGCTTGTCAGTGAGACTAACGCTGAATTTTAAACCTGCCCTTGCTGAATGTAATTAACATCAAAGTGTAGTCGTTCTCAATGAAACACTTAGAAGACACTCAATCACTGCCTGGAGAGACACTTCACAGACAATCCCTCCCTGTTCACAGGTCCACTTATCTCAAAGAACTCACAAAACAAAAGACACATGTGAGACCTTGGACTTCACAACCAGTAAGGTAAGAGCTGTTAGTCACCTGGAATGATCTCAACAGTTTTTTTTCCTGGCCTTTTCATCTGAGAGGATGCAGCTAAGCATGAAAGAGCACGCATGAACCACTTCATTAGCTTTAAATGAAGCACAATGGGAAAATGTTTTAGCAGCGGTGGCACACAACTGAGTATTCTGCAAGAAAGATGTGTCTGTGTGTTGATGTGTACGGGTACAAAAGCCTGTTTTCAGTCACACTATTGGTCCGTACAAGGATAGACATGTTTCTTCAATAAAAGATACTATTACTGCTTTCAGACACAAACGGTAGAGAGGAAAGTGCTACAGTTCAGAGAGACCACTGCCGCTTCAGTGATGATGGTTCTTGATGTCACGGATTATTTTTTCAAATGGATTCAAATGTATAATTCACTCATGACATGCTTCCGTAGACACCACGTTTGTTGGGTATTTCAATCATTTTATTAGAGAGAATTGCCTCCCGAGCAGTGTGACTGATCTGCTGTCTATACACAAACAGCCAGCTGTTGATCTGAATTTTTGTGATTTTGTTGTGATTAACTGTGGTGCCATTCCTGTAAGTGTCATTGATGCGTCACACAACTATTTAATCATCCAATATACTTCACCATCTGGTCACAAAATGCTAAACATTCTGCTTTTTTGTTCTTTTAAAGTAATTTAAAATATTGGCTACTCTTAACTCTGTTAATACATATTTTCTGTGAGATACAGTAAATACAATTAAACAGTTACAAACAGTAACATGCATTTTGTTAAAGGAGCATGAGGCAGGATTGAGGCAGGATTTATGAAAAAAATTCGTATACGTTTTAAGTTTTCTAGTAATAATGTCAGATGAAGCGTTCCAAACCAAAAAGAATGAGCCCTCTACCGTATCTCTCCGTTGCCTTGAACAGGCTGTGTGCTGCAAAATGTGCTGCAATTCGGGCCCAAATTTCCCGCGCTGTCCTGCGGATGTGACGTCACATGACGCTGCATGCACGTTCTCCCCGTTCTCCCGTGCCGGCTTCGCTGTTGGCTGCAGTACCCCCGACGGCCGTCGTGGTGAAGGGTGGCGCTAGAGAGTCTCATTTCTTTAAAGGAGCCTCATGCTCCTTTAAAGGAGCATGAGGCTCCTTTGAGATGGAGAGATACACTAGAGGGCTCATTCTTTTTGGTTTGGAACGCTTCATCTGACATTATTACTAGAAAACTTAAAACGTATACGAATTTTTTTTCATAAATCCTGCCTCAAGCTCCTTTAAGAGTGTTAATTTTCATTGCACAGGTAACTGCTCTACAGCTTTTAGACAGTTATTCTTCTGCGGCTGTAAATGCGGTAGCAGCTGCAACTATAGTAACAGCATGCAAAAAGCTTGCTTATCTGATTGGTTCTGGCCATTATTGGTTATCAGGTGATATCTGTTTCCATTCAGTACATGTAAGTTTATTTGTAGCACATTTCATGTACGAGACAATTCAAAGTGCCTTGCACAAAAAAATGCATTTAAAAGTGAACGTTTAAAAGGAGAATTAAAGACAGACAGACAAGTTAAAAAGCATAATACAAATGAGATGCAAGAAATAAAAGGTTGTGGTGCACTGTGTTGGATTACTGAACTGCAGCAGTAAACTAGATAATTCTGGGAAATTCTGATACGTGCATGTGCACTTGCTGCACATTTGTCACCTCTTGCTGTTTCTTGGGTTTGGGGTGGTTTTGATTGTGTTCGGGGCGGCTCTGGGTGTGTTCAAGGTAGTTCTGGTTCTGTCTGAGGTGGTTCTGGTTGTACTGCATTCCTTCCTAAGCTCCCCATAGGAATTAAAAGTTTCGCGTAGCCACTGTAACATTGCCCCATAGAAATGAATGGGGCTATCTTTGCAGCTCTTCCTCAAATTCTCAAACACTGTAAATCCCAGCTTAATCAGGCTTCAATATGTCGTAGCTCAAAGTGTCCCGAGTCTTTGAACGCTTGAAAAGTATCTCTACAATAAGGTATGGCCGTGCAAAAGGCCTCCAAAATCAGCATGTCAATACATAGCATTAAAATTATAAAGTTAAAATTCAAGGGCAGTGTCACGCAATACACCCTTGGCTTCGTGGGGGTTGTTTTGTGTGTGTGTGTGTTTTTTGTGTGTTATGCAAAATGGCCCACATTGCAATACAGGACTGTCTCAGAAAATTAGAATATTGTCATAAAGCCCTTTATTTTTGGTAATGCAAAAATGTCATACATTCTGGATTCATTACAAATCAACTGAAATATTACAAGCCTTTTATTATTTTAATATTGTTGATCATGGCTTACAGCTTAAGAAAACTCAAATATCCTATCTCAAAAAATTAGAATATTCTGGGAATCTTGATCTTAAACTGTACGCCATAATCAGCAATATTAAAATATTAAACTTTTTTTTTTTTTTTTTTTTTTTTAATTTTTTTTTTTTAAATTGCATTACAGAAAATAAAGGACTTTATGACAATATTCTAATTTTCTGAGACAGTCCTGTATGTGCTACCACTGGCATGGACATAATAAAAAGTTTTTCAACCTTTACTTTATGATGCATTCTGGGAGTTTGTTCCACATGTGTGGAGCATAAAGGTTAAGTGCCACCTAACCGTGTTTGGTTCTAACTCTGGATACAGAAAGTAGACATGACCCTGACGATCTGAGAGTTCTCGCAGGTTCCAGAGATTTTTAAATCAACAGCAGGATTTTAAAATCTATTGTGACAGGAAGCTGGTGTGAAGATCTAAAAATATACTGTATTTATTAGTCTATTTTAGTCGTATGCAAGTGTCTGTTGGGAGCGTAGAGTACTGAGAAATTTTTTTTTTCTTCCCACCTATCAATTAGCTCAGCATATATGGAGACACAGGGAGCAGGTTCTGTTTTCACCTTTCATCCTCCGAGTGCAGAATAGCAAAGGAAATCATTTGTGCAACCTGCAACGCAAATAATTACCTGTGAAGTAACAAGACATTTGAAACAAGAAAAAGATGCCATGTTGCTAAAAACAAAGTCAGAAGAGCACACAGCCCGCAGACTTGGATATATTTCATTGATGATCAGGTTTTTCTACAGAGTTGACTAGTTTTAATTGAGAAAATCAGAAATGGTCTAAATCAGCAGGACAGACCTTGAAGAAAACCGCAAATCAGAACTGGCAAAGTAAATTGCATCTCTGTGCATGCCTTGTCACAAGATCTTAGTTGGTGTCACCCAAATGTGTCTGACTGCACTAATAAGCTAAAAACCTTATTTTTATTCTGCACTTTTCGCCCTCAGACGTTTCCCAGCTGCTGTATGTGAGGGCTATGTGGTGCCACTAAATGCTGCACAAACTCAGACGGGGCATAAGATTTTGATTAAGAAGCTTACGTGCCTTAAAAATTTGACAATTACTCACATACTCCACATGCTTATATCTGATTATTGCTTGCTTTGATTATGACCATAAGCAGATTAAGGATTCCATTTACACGGTAGTTTCATAATCAAAGTATTGCCTGAATCTGTTACATATCAATGTTGTCTATGTAAACACACTCATTGACCGGTCTCAGCGTTGCCCTGACACTCTAATTTGTGTGTGCGCATTCACATAAAGTGCTGCTAAATAAGATTCAGTGCGTCATGTTAGAAAAGAAGATTGTTGCACTTTCCCAAATGGACAAGATAGAGAGAAAATTCTTATTTGAAGAGCCGTAATGAAGTTGATCTGGTCAGAGACTGGCTGAAGTGGAGGACAGGACCAGATGCAGGCAGGATGATGTTAAATAAATAGTACTAATAACTTGCTCACTCATGGCACTGCTGTGGCAGGTAATTAAAAAACAAAAACAAGAAACAACAACTTGAAATGAGGCAGGAAACCTCTGAGTATAAATACTGAGGTAGGTAATGAATAACTCCAACCAAAACCTAGTGTGACACATGAAAAGAAAACATCTAAACATGACACACCGGGGGATACGCTCTATAAAATAGAAATAATGATAAAATTAGCTACCTACACTGCAAAAACTCATTTCTAAGTAAGAAAAAATAAGCTTGTTTCAAGAAAACTAGAAGACTATTTAGACCAGTGACACAAGTAGCTGTGTCATCAACAGAGCTGTCCAGAGCTTGATGACAAGCTAACGAGGAGCATTCATTAGAATCAGGTGTGTTGAACTAGAGTAGCATCTAAAACGCACAGGACAGAGTTGGAGACACTGATTTAGACAATCTGCTAGTTTGAAGAATTCTATCAAGAAAAATGTGCCTACGCGATGGACAATATATATATAGATATATATATTGTATACAGTATATCATATATATGATAACTATCATACATACATACATGGGTCAATGACATAACGCCTATATTTTCTGAAAAATTCAAAAAAGATTTAAATGGATAAAAAAATACCATATATATGACCTACCTGTCCCACATATGGACTCACTTGAATTTTACAAAAAATACTAGTTATTTGGGATTTTGTTGTTGTTTTAAGCGTCAAAATGTCATGTGGTGCGACCGTCTGACCATGACTTGAAATCACTAAATGTTTTTAAATCAATCTTCTGCCCTATCTGGCATGATTTCCGAAGTGTCTTGTAGTCCTGTATAAGATTGCAACACATTTGTATTTATATTTCCATCATAATATACAAACAAAGTTTGACCGATGACGTCCATTTTAACAACAACCATCTTTGTATAATACTGAAAACCTGTAAAAAAAAGTTAAGTCAAAATGTTAAGGAAATTAATTAATTTTAATATGAATCATGGTTGCACCACATGACTTTTTTTAAGGCTAGTGCCAATTCATCTTGACAAAAAACTCTGAAATCACTTAATTTAAAACATTTATATGAATTTATGTGTACACAACATTCTTAATGTTTGAACTATTGCAATAGATATTCTTTGTTTTATTATTTTAAAATTGACCTGTTGAAAATCCTTATTCGTCATTGACCCACATACATACATATTCTATATATAAGTATATATGTATATGTTATATTATACATGCTTCCGGTACACGCACACGCGTATATGCACATATATTTTTATTATTTATTTATTTATTTATTTTATAAATAAATATATAATACTTTACTTTATTATTCTATTCATATAATTCTATCTTTTTATCTTTTATATTGGTGTTGATTTTTGGGGTGTTTTATTTCCCCTTTCTTGGTTCTTGTATATGACAGTGCTGAGTGAGTGAGATGGAGATGTCAATTTCCCCGAGGGAACCTCCCAAAGTGATTAATAAAGTCGTCTGAATCTGAATCTGACAAAGATAACTCTGCTTAAAATAAGGCATAATAAGGATTTACCGAATATTATGCTTATTTCTAGATGGGCTGTTTTTTCAGTAAGATATGTAGGTGATAAACAAACCAGAAACAAAGTAACGACGACAAAAGCTGGCAATGCAAACCGCAAAGTTAACATTTAAATAACAAAAGAAAAATCACACCATAAGCCCAATACATTTCCAATAAGGAAAGCTAAAATTAAATTGGGGCTTGGCTGGTGAAAAAACTTTCAAGTGAAAGATTTTTGTAGGTAAAAACCCCCAAAAACCTCCTTTTAATCGCCACATTTGCTCCTGGAGATTATCTTTGACATTTATAATAAAAACTACAGAGACGTCGGGCAAGAGAACGCACAGCAAATTGAGTAAATTCAGCAGAGGAGGTGTCCATGAGTCACATCCATCAGTATTCAAAGCATTAAATGAATAAAAGAAAAAGAAAATGACGCCTGCAGTGGGAGTAAGGAAGTCTGTATGATATGGACGGGTCTGAAAAGCAGGGGCAGGGTTGAGACTAAGATTGAGTGAAGGATCTAATAGGTCTAATTTAGGCACATCATCTCTCACATGTAATTTGACTGAATCAATCTGCATGGGTGTAAAGCTGTCTTGTCAATCTTTTATTAATGGAAATGATGGGGAGAAGCAGAGGGACATGCTGGCTGGTTATTCTTGCCCATACGCCTGTCATTTACATGTTCACACCTCACCCAGCCACCCACACCGAGCCGGTGTCTCATTTGTTCTTTCTGCTTCCACGTTTTTGTTCTGACAAGCGTGTGTTTGTGTTTATTTTAGTGTGGACCTGCGTGCTGTTCGTGTTCTGTGTGCCAAAAGTGCGTACGTGTCTGGCTCCAACAGATCATTTTCTCGAGCCAGAAGAAGTCCCGCAAGCAAGAATTTGGAGTTGAGAAAGTGTCCGCTGCTCTGTCAATATGTGACACGGTGCCAAAACGGGTTTGCAGCCACTTTTGATTAGCGGAGTGCAACAGTGCCCAGTCACAGCTACAGCTCTGCCAGATACTGGTTGAGAGAGATGAGAAAACTACACGTTACCAAATAACAACTCCCTTTGATTACCGAGTCTAAACTGATTTTAAAGTTAGGAGAATATTGCAGAAGCACTTCTGTTGGCCAACAAGTTAAAAATAGACGTAGCATCTTGGCCAAGGTGTTTGTTTTTTTTTCTTTTCACCAGCAGCACACAATTTGAAGAACATTCAAGAGGTTTCATTTGTTTTAGTGCATAAATCATAAAACATTAGTCATTTTTAGTCCTTCAGGACAGTTAAGTGTATTTTATAACCAGAATTTGGGACTTGCTGACTGCTGAAAAGGATCAGTAGTTGCTGGTTGCTAAATGATTATCGGTACATTTTGGTTGGGTAATTTCAAAACTGAGATGTTGGATTTTGATTATCCAAATGAAACATTTAACAAATTAATTAACTAGATTGAATGAATAAATCAAAGAGGACCAAATAAAGACGATTCGAACACCGACCCTAGTGTATTTCTACATATCAACCAGCAGCTTGTTGAGAAGTTTAATTTTGTTATTAAAGTAATGACTTTTTTCCAAATTTTCGTGTCACCATTTCGTAGCTTAATTTCAACAAAGTTGCAAATGCAGTATTTGTAATATGTGAGAGCTTAGCCAGTAAATAGTTTGTATTAGAATAACACTAACTGTGGTGAAAAATGAAATTATAACATTTTCTTTCTTTTTTTTATAGTTCATTATGTGAAAGAGGTTTGTTTTAGGGTTATCATTTTTAGAGCGTTTTTTAGAGCGTTCATTTAAAAACCTACATCGCAGACCTGTAGCAAGTCATGTCAAGTCACATTCAGTTGACTTCTCCAATTTAATACAGCACCTTTCTTTACTTTCAACATATCACCATAGTTGTGAGGTCTGGAACACAGCAGGCGGAATCAAGGCAGACGTTAAGAGTTAGGCCCCGTTTACAAAAACTGTGGTGTTTTCATGCGTTTTGGCCGTTCTTTTAGACGAAAACAAAGCTCAATGTCACCAAAAACAATCATTTCTGAAAACTCCGGCCAAAGTGGCGATTTGCAAAAACTCTGTCTTCACGTTTGCTTGTAAAGAGATGGAAACTGACATTTAGGCTTCAGAACGTCACATTATGCAACAGAAACGTCACCAGCGTCATGTGTGCGACCTGTGTTTACATTTTTTTTGGCCACCGTAGTTACTTGTGTCATTTGTTGATGTTTTTTTTCCAGGTTTCCAGTGAAATCCAGTGAAATCAGTAATCAGACTCTTCTCCTCCATTGTTCCCCGATTGTGGAACAACCTACCAAACTCTGTCCGATCTGTAGGGTCTGTACCTACTTTTAAGAGCAAGCTAAAGACTCAGCTCTTAAGGAGCACTTCGTCATCTAGTAAGATGCATGCACTTACGTCAAGATGGTGTCTTCTTAGACGTACCTTTCTCATTTATATAACAAAAGAAAAATGATATTCTAGCACTGGCGTGACAGCACCTGTGTCCAACTGGACTCTGGACACTTTGGCTGCTCATAGCACCTTAACAGCATCTTTATGCAGGTTTGTGTAAATGAGGGTATTTTTCAAAACCTAGAGGGGGAAATATCCGTTTTTGTAAATACGGCTATGTGTAAACGTGGCCTTAGTCGAGTTAGTCGCTGTAGGTTTGATGTGGTGACATGAACAGGCCAACAGTACACAACGAGGGTGGAGGGACACAGAGTAAAGCACACAGGTGAGACACATGAGGTTAACGAGGAGGGACCAGGTGCAGACCTTGATGACTGACTGGGGAATCCTGGGAACTGTAGTCCAGGCCGGTGATCAGTATAGTGGGGAAGCTGACATGACAATATTCTAATTCTCACTCAATATTTATAGGTTTAGACCAGGGGTCTGCAACCTGCGACTCTTCATCCTCATTGTAGTGGCTCCCTTTGGCCTTGAGAAAAATCCCGAACATAATTACAGTAAATATTTCTGAATGTATTTTTATTCATATTATTTGTTTATTTTGTTGGGCAGAACTCTTGGAGTTTGAGTTGATGCCATCTAATCTAAAATAACTATTTTTAATTTCTATATTTCTATATTTATTTTTAAAGCTGCTAAGCTGCAGCTAATTTTTTTATTTAAATATTAGAGGGGTAGTTTTTATTTTACTTATATAGAACAAATCTATATAATATAGACTGAAATAGGGCTACAGTTCACAGTTTAATTTATTACTACAAATGCACACTGCACTTCTGTTGTTATATTTAGGGGTTGTAACAGCTAAAATAAATAAAAGATGAAAACTTTTAAAATCTCTGTTATTTCTTGCGGCTCCCAACAATTTTTTTTTTGTAGAAGTGGGGGCAAAAGGGCTCTTTTGATAATAAAGGTTGCAGACCCCTGGTTTAGACATTGAAAACCACTTTTTTAGGGTTGGAAAAAGACTGGTTACATTGTTCAGTCACTTTAGAAAGAATGCTGCCGTCACAAAAAACAGCACAGTTTTTGTTCGTTTAAAGAAAAGTCTTCTAACCCTGAGATTGCACTAATAACTAACTCCCAGTTGCACGCTTCGATATGGTCACCAGTTAATGACACTGAATGGAACTACATCTGTACCCTTTATGAGTATAAAGATTTATTGGTCAGTGAATAGTTACTGTTCTATCGGCTCCTTTGCAATGCTGTGTTCATCATTTTCATAGTCGCTAAACGAACTGTAAAAAGCCCTGCAAACCCTTCTGTACGCCAACCAAAGGTTACTATCTTGTTAAGATCCGACTCTACCCAGTTCCAGTTGAATCCAAAAACAGGTTAAGGGAACAAGCCTTGAAGTTTATTAAACAGATTCAACAAAAGAACAAGCTCATTATTTTTGTTTAAGTCATACTAACAATTTAATGCTGACTAACATTTTTTTACACTTGTTCTGATCAAATGTGTCTTTTGATCCTTGTAGGGCTTCAGCCACAAACCCAGAGACGGTTATGGGGTTTATTAGTAAATTTAACAACATGATAAACTGTATTATCTTTAAAATAAGGATGATGATACGTATCAGTCTGTATGCACAGCGCAGAGGTAAAGTCTGTATGCACAGCGCAGAGGTAAAGTCTGTATACACAGCGCAGAGGTAAAGTTCACCAAAAGTACTGAGACGGCAACATTAAACATTATACTAAAGTGTATTTAGATGTGTACTTGTGTACATTTTACATAGTTCAGATCAGCCAAAAAAGATCAAACAAGTTTCCTTTCTTGTTGCCCACACGCATCTCCTTTCCATCATTTTGCCGTTTCCTTCCCACATGTTACTCTGTCAGTATTTTGGCTCCTTCTTTTCCATTTTCACTTTTCCATGCATTTCCATCATAATGCCAGTATTTAGGGCCCCCGGTTAACAAGCTATTTCAGCCCCGTCTTCTCTACTCCGCAATCACACTGTCAATAAGTGTACATGGCTGTCATTCATTCACATACATCCAGTCCCTCTGTGCTCTCGCCTTCCCACTCCCTTTTTATCCCTCTCCCACTGCTCATCTTCACCGGTTCCCTTCCTCATCTCCTTCAAACGCTCATCTTCATGTCTCCCGCTTCCTTTCTCTCTGATTTCCTCTCTGTCCTTCCCCCCTCTCAGCCATTCAGCCATCCTGCATCTCACCATCTGCATATGCATAAAGAGTGAGACATCTTCACTCTTTTCATGCGATCAAGTGAGAAGGAATGCAGTGATAAATGTTTATCTCTTTTATAGAGATGCTACATGCAGGATCTGGCTGCTAATGATGAATAACTGTGAATCAGACATGATGATACAATCCAATATGCATCTCACATTTAAATATAAACCCCCTAGGACCTGATTGACAATTTAATAAGAGTGAATATGTAAACCGTATCTTCTACAACATTTATTTGCGATGTAACCATCAACAGCTGAGTGAGGAAAACACAGAAATCAAACATTAAAGGCACTTTATGGTTCTGCTAAAGGTGCCTGACTTCCAGTTTCAGGCTGGTACTGTAATTGCGCACATTACCAAGTTTACCAGGCTCTTCAGTCCTGTTTCTCTCGGTGCAGCATCGTTTCACATGTTATAAACATAGTATATCACATGATCACAAAGAAGGATTATAATAGAAGGAAAAAAAAAGTTTTCGCAGTCCCCATTTTTATTTATCTATTTGTATTTTTGGAAATAAAATAAGCCACTCGGAGGCTATGGTTTAGTTTGACAGTTTGCTGGAGTTTCACATGTAAAGATGTGCGGATATTATGATGAGCAAGGTAGGTTTCGTTAGTTAAAGGAGCATGAGGCTCCTTTTAAGAAATGTGACTCTCTAGCGCCACCCTTCGCCACGACGGCAGTCGGGGGTACTGCACCCAACAGCAAAGCCGGCACGGGAGAACGGGGAGAACGTGCATGCAGCGTCATGTGACGTCACATCCGCAGGACAGCGCGGGAAATTCCACCCCCGAATTGCAGCACATTTTGCAGCAACAGCCTGTTCAAGGCAATGGAGAGATACACTAGAGGGCTCATTCTTTTTGGTTTGGAACGCTTCATCTGACATTATTACTAGAAAACTTAAAACGTATACAAATCTTTTTCATAAATCCTGCCTCAATCCTGCCTCATGCTCCTTTAAGAAAACCTTAAAGTTGCTGTGTAAACGAAACCAGTGGCATCCATCAGGAGCGTGGTCAGTTTGCCACCCTCCATTTTCATTTCTTATATTATCTGCATGTGTGAAGGCTACTGCAGGCCGGTTTCCATCACTGGTGGGGCTGGAAGTGTAATAGAGCAGATATCCTCATTGGTCTTTATAGCTGTGGCATTTTCATTAGAGCACTGGACCAGGTAGGATCCACCGACTCAGCAAACTCACGCTCCATACCACTTTTGCTGCATGCCAAATTTTGGGGCCGCGCTGAAGTAACTAACCCAGGGCAAGGGCTTGTTTCAGTGCCGTAAAAGCTCTTAAAAAATGTTCACTGTGGGGTCATTCCTGGTAATGGAAACAAGAGCCAAGAGTTGAGGCCTTTTGTAAAATTACCCCAGACATCACTTACCCTGGATCTACAGGTGCATGTCACAGCAGCGCACGGCACTTGGGAAGATTTGATTCAATAGGACACAGCTAAGAACCGAATTAAGCTTCAATCTGAACATAGCCAAATCCAATTTAGGCATGAGGATAGGCGAGAGAGTAATAACCAGGGCTCTCACGTCTCACGAATTGAGCTCTCACACCACACAAGGCATTTCTCATGCTGAGAAATTACCTTCTCCATGCAGTAACCCCAACAGCCCATCTTGCAAAGGAGTCGCCGGCAGCTCTCAGCAGCTGTCTTGGTGCTGGGTGGATGGGACACCAAGAGGGAGACGTTCCTCTGCGCGGTAATAACCCATGAAGCTTCCCTTCTGGAAAACCCCAGTTGGATTGCATAAGTTCTTTCCTTTTGGATCAGTTTGCCACTGGATGGTATTATTCATGCTTTGCTCTCAAGAAACTGGTTGGTGTGAAAGACCAGTGTTGAACACTGCAGAGATCTTCAGAAACTCCCCTATATGTGTCACGACTGGTGTGGTGAGGACCCAGATGCAGGAGAGCGAGGCAGGAGTTCAACAAAAAAACAGGGTTTATTCCACAAAAGGCAAGAACCAAAAACCAAAAGCGCTGCTTGGCAGGATCAAAAACTAACACAGGAACAGGGATCAAAAAAACTAAAGCAAAAACAGGCAGGACACATGGAGGGAAATACAGTACGGAACCACGAGGAGCAAGGGCATGACAAGACCAGATATACACAGGGGATAACGCAGGTGCAGACAATCAGGGCAGATGGGACACAGGCGGGGCAAAACAGAAACAAACTGGGGGAAATGTCAACCACTGACAATATGTTCAAAAATGGTGTTCTATCATTATAAGTAAAATCATCATTGAAAAAAAAAAATACTACTGAAATTATTTAATTTCTATTATATTTTTCTTTTGGCGAGTACTGATACCCAGTATGACTGTTTATATTTGTTTAAAATAGTATGGTAAAGTTGAACTTTTACACTCTAAATATGACAAAAAACTGTTAATTTACCCTGAACATAATATAGAGAGGAGTTAGAGTGACTTTAATTGCTGAAAACTTTTCACGAATGACAATAAGGGACAACTGTGCCAACTAATAAGTCATCCTTCCTCACACTCTCTTTCTCTCCCTCCCTTGTCTGCGCCGCCATTCTTTCCCCGTTAGCGTCTCAGAGCTAATCAGAATGAGTGTGGATGGGTTTCCAAATGCAATCACAGGCAATTATGCTTCTTGCTGTGCTTGTTGTGCATGTGTGTGTCCATTTCAGCCCATTAGGAAGTGAAGCGCTGATTAACCGTCAACTCTTATGCCGCCCAACTGCCAGTCATACAGAAAACAAACAAAAAGCAACTCTCCACCCCGCCTTCCTGACAGACGCACACGCGTGTTATGGCCTGTACCCATTACCCATTCAGGACACTTGTCACACAAACTACAGCTTATTATAGATAAGCCACTTTTTTGTCTTAAAGGGGACCTATTATGGCATCTAATCCTTATTTTAAACAGGCCTTGAATGTCTTAAAAACAAGCTTTTGATTGTTTTTGCTAAATAAATTAGAAATTCAGCCTCTAAACCATGTCTTTATCTTCCCAGTCTCTAACCTTCTTCTCTATGCTGATTCTGAGTGGGCGGGGCTATGATAATGAGGCTCTGTGCTGATTGGCTGCCTGAATGACGCGATACACCGCTACGAAAAAATGGCGTGTCCTAACTGCATGCGATGCGAGCGAGCGTCAGCGTCAAAATCAATTCCATTGCTTTATTTTCTATTGGACTGTCCTAACTGGATGCACAACGCGGCGTGACGTCTTGAGCTGAACATTTGTTGGGCGCCCTGCTTCTATTTTCTTCCTGTCGCTCGCGTTGAAAGCCGGTTGAAAGCCGGTTGAAAGCGCTGTAGGAAACAGTCATGATGAGGAACGGCTTATCCAGTTAGTTGAAATGAGAAGTTATCTCTGATTCCTCCTCATTTCACTACAAAAACCTCAATAAAGTGGCAGCTGCTGGAGGGAGATGGACAGAGAGTGTCCGATGTCACGCAGTGCGACGCGATAGTCGGACGCTCTCATGCAGTTACACGGTTTTAAAGTTGTGGGCGTGGTTTGCATTTTGGTTACGTAACGAAAATGCGTAGAATCTGAACGGCTCGTAGATCCACATCACACTGGATGGATCATCCGGGCGGCTGTACAGACACTGCAGAATTTGGTTGCTTTCCTCCTTCTCTGAGTTGGCAGGCTGAGGGGAGACCACTTTATATATGTTAAAACAAGAAAAAACCTGTTTTTCTTAATAGATCCCCTTTACGTAATAGTCTTATAAGTTATTCATCCTGTTATATCTGCCTTGTTTTCATTGTAGATGTCGGCTTTATTAGGGGAAAAAAAAAATAATCAGCTAGAGCCGCTGTCATTACTCTGCTCATGCAAAACTCTAGAATCTGGTCCATTTTGTTGAATGCAGTTGAGTGACGTGTTCCTCCACCATCTGCCACCCTTTCACAGTTATTTACATGTTGTGGTGATTCTGCAGATCAGAGCGCCGTGACGCGTTCTGTTTAGAAACTGCTGTAGCAGTTAACTGGCAATAAAGTCATTACAACATGAAGCATCCTTTCATCATAGTTGTGGCTTATTTGGGGGAGATTAATGATCACCATCATCATCATCTGATACAAAGTGAAAATACACTCTCAGATTTATATCTGTGACACATCCAGCCCTAACCCCAGAGGTTCTCAGTATGAGAGCATTTGTTACATTTGATTGCTGTATTTGTCTGCTTGACTTTTTTGTATTATTATGAGATCTGTATCTGGTAGATTCAGATTTGTTGTTTTAATCAAGAGACATTGAGGGCTTGTTCAACTTATGTTTACATTTTATGACCCCCATACTGTTTTTTTACTGTTTATATCCTTATACGTCTATTTATATGTCTAATTTGGGGTCCGTTTTTGTATATTTGATCATATTTTTATAAGTCATCTATGCTGCTGCTGTAACAGGGATATTTCCCACAAATGGCATAAATAAAAGTCTTGTCATGTGTAATGTAAAGTTATGTTACCTTATGATTAATTCATATATAATTACCATACAGTGCAGAAGTCAGACTAATCGGACGCAGATGTGGTGTAGTACGTCGAGCTGTTTGTCTTTCAGCTAGAACATGGGTCGGCAACCCGCGGCTCTAGAGCTGCATGCGGCTCTTTAGCGCCGCCCTAGTGGCTCCCTGGAGCTTTTTAAAAAATTATTGACCTTTTATTTATTTTTTTTCTTCTTTTTTTTTTCTTTTTTCTCTTTTTCCACTTTTTTCTTTTTTCTTTCTTTTTTCCTTTTTTTATTTTTTCTTCTTTTTTCCTTTTTTTTCTCTTTTTTTCTTCCTTTTTCCTTTCCATTTTAATCTCCACATTTCGACTTTTTTCTCAAAATTTGGACTTTTTTCGATATTTCAACTTTTTTCTCGACATTTCGACTTTTTGCCCGAGATTGTACTTCAACATTAATCTCGACATTTCGACTTTTTTCTCAACATTTCGACTTTTTTCTCAACATTTCGACTTTTTTCTCAAAGTGCATAATAAAAAAAAAAATCTTCCCCCAGTTATAACTATTATAGAAACATGCAGCATGTGTTTGTCTTCATTCTGCTTATACAAGACTTCATTTATTGCGGCTCCAGACTTATTTGTGTTTTTGTGTTTTTGGTCCAATATGGCTCTTTCAACATTTTGGGTTGCCGACCCCTGAGCTAGAACATGGCAAAACTGATCATATTGCAGACTTTGCAAAAAAAACCTCACTAAAGAGCCTCAAGCCAGTAGTTTTCATTGTGCCGAACCCCCAAGCACGAACAAATGGGGAGGATCGTGCCGGGAGAGGCATCTGACTTTAAACCTACGCCAAATCAATACGTGGAAGATAATGATCTGCTGTGGCGACCTTATATTCATAAATCATATACTGTGCATTGGGAGAGTATAATCAGCTCATCAACCAAGCGAAACATCCTTTTCAGCCAATTACACATCCGGCACAGCTCAGAAACAACTGGCTGACCCTCAGAAACACTCTGCATGAATCTCCTGTAGTTTTGATGATAGTTTTACAACACGTGCTGAGACATTTCAACTTAATCTCATTACCACAGGAGCAATAACATCCACAAAGAAATGGATTTACATTATACCCTGGTAAATAATTACTTCATGTGTACTAAATATGTTTTTTTTTTAGCTAAAAAAGAATCCCTAAAGTTGTCACATAATATTTTTAATATGGTGTTTAGTTTCCCTGAAGGAATTCCTGAAGATGCTCCTTTCATTTCCTTGAATTGCAATGAAGCTCCGCGTTCCTAAAGAGGTACACATGTAGAACATTGTTGTAATGAGGGTTAGCGAGCTCACTGAGCAGCTGTTGAGAGTTATTAGTATTTAATCTTGGTGATGAGAGTGCTGTGAATATTCACACTTTGATCAATGCAAGCGGCCCATCTTCTCCTGTCCTTTCATTTCATTTTCTCTTCTCTTCAGTTATTAGTCCTCTCCTCCTCCTCTCTTTGCCTCTCTCGCATGTTTGCACTCCAAAAGGAGCTCGAGACGCTCTCATCTTAATGGAAGATAAATTCCCTTCTTTTCCCAGTCTCTTTCTATCCCTGTTTGTTTCTTGCTGTCTCACAGATGACAACTGCTTTATTATATTATTGCTTAATTTGAATATTATCTTGATATCAAAGACTAAAATGCATCACACGGGCATAATTTGTGCTCTGAGGAAAAAGTTTTTTTTCTATCTAGGAAACCTTTTGATATATTTGTTTCTTTATGCATCAATTTATCAGTTGTTTGCGATAATCATGACGTCAAGACACATTTTGAATGTAATTCAGAGGTTTTGTGGCAGCAGACGTTGAAAGTGGACAACAAAAAGAGGAAAAAACAGTTCCGAAAAACTGTGGACGGATAGGAAACAGATTTAGAGCCAGTTGATAGATAGGAAAAGACTACATACAAGTTACTAATGTGTTGAAATGTTGGAAGTTTGGAGGAACGGGGGAATCTGCTGCTACTTGTGCCACTGTGCTAATTAGTGGAATGATGGGCCGGCATCCAAATGCAATCAGTGACAGATAGGGTCTGTTGTGTGTTGTTGCCTGCGTGTGTTTCCATCATATAGTGTGTTGCGGATTAGATCTCAACCCTTGTGGCTCCAAGCTGTCAGTCAGACAAACAAACGAAAGAAATCCCATCTTTCAGTTGCCATGTTTCCATGGAAGTCGGCCGTGGATCAGCGAGAAGTGGTTGTCTTCCAGATGGAAGGTCAGTGTTTGTTTCTCAGCTCATCCAACTGTCCATGAGTTGTTCAGCGAGACACTGAAACCAACATTCACCCCAATATGCTAATTAGTGTGTTACTATAGAGGAAAGGAGCTGCGGGCTTTGCACCAAGTGCATTTACGGGATAACAAGTGTTGCATGAGTGTGGGGACTTAGTTAGTTTGGACCGGATAATTTCAATTCATTTAATTAATTAAAGTCTTTTACCTTTCCAGGATCAATTCACAACAAAGCCATCTCAACACACTTGACACAGAAGCACAAAATGTTCACAAAGTTAAAAACAGTCCAAAAAAACCCAAACTTCTATAGAACTGGATCAATACTTGTGTTTCATTACCTTGGTTTGTCTGTTGGGACCCTATTCTTACTATCGCCTAAGTTGAATGACATTTTTGAACGTTGTTTGAGGCTAACCTGATAGTGCCTTATGTTCCTGTCAGAGCTCTCCGTTCTCAGAGTGCAGGTTTACTCGTAGTTCCTAGAGTATCTAAATGTAGATTTGGAGGGCGGGCGTTCTGCTATCAGGCACCACTACTATGGAACCAACTTCCAATCTGGGTTAAGGAGGCTGACACCACCTCCACCTTTAAAACTAAACTTTAAACATTTCTGTTTAGTAAAGCCTATAGTTAGTGTTTAGTAAACCTCTAGCTGGTGTTGGTAAATCTCTAGGTAGTGTAAACTTTAGTGTGTCAGAGTCGCTCCTGTAGTTTCTTGTGCTGGCCCCCCCTTCTCCTCCCTTTTCTCTCTTTTGTCCATGTTGCAGCATCCTTTGCCGGTCACCGGAACCTGCAGGGGGTCGTGGGTGGCTTGTAGCTTGCATTACGGAGCACAAGTCTTTCCCTGACCCTGCACCCCAAACTGGGACTTGCTGATTGGGCCGGAGCTTCGGGAGCTGCGTGCTGGCCTGCGGTCCCCACCCCTGGTCATCCCGTTGCTGGCCCCCCCTTCTCCTCCCTTTTCTCTCTTTTGTCCTGCAGGTGGTCGTGGGTGGCTTGTAGCTTGCATTACGGAGCACAAGTCTTTCCCTGACCCTGCACCCCAACCTGGGACTTGCTGATTGGGCCGGAGCTTCGTGAGCTGCGTGCTGGCCTGCGGTCCCCACCCCTGGTCATCCCGTTGCTGGCCCCCCCTTCTCCTCCCTTTTCTCTTTTTTGTCCTGCAGGTGGTCATGGGTGGCTTGTAGCTTGCATTACGGAGCACAAGTCTTTCCCTGACCCTGCACCCCAACCTGGGACTTGCTGATTGGGCCGGAGCTTCGGGAGCTGCGTGCTGGCCTGCGGTCCCCACCCCTGGTCATCCCGTTGCTGCTTCCACCTGCCTGCTGTGCTGTTGCCGTCCCTGACCCACCAGTCTGGCCCTCGGCAGGAGGGTCCCCCCTTATGAGCCTGGTCCTGCTCAAGGTTTCTTCCCTCCTAAAGGAGAGTTTTTCCTTGCCACTGTTTGGCTTAAGGTTTTTCTCCCACTAGGGGAGTTTTTACCTGCCATTGTTTATGTAATAACTGCTCGGGGGTCATGTTCTGGGTATGGGTCTCTGTAAAGCGTCTAGAGACAACTCTGTTGTATTAGACGCTATATAAATAAAATTGAATTGAATTGAATTAACCATAGCAGTATATTACACATTTTTGGCCAGTTACCTGCCAACATTAATGGCTTCTATATGCTCAAAACTACTTTGGTTCACGTTGTTTTGCTTCCTAATGAACAATTACACCCCTCCATATCTACTGACAGACTGAGGGCTGATTTTTTTCAGGTGGCAGTCAGATGATGGTGGTGACCTTTTTTATTTTGCATTTATTGACACTGATGCTATACTGTACACCGCGTAGATACGCCAACAGCCACTATTCACTGATGAGGCTTGAAATTGTTTAATGTTCAATACATTTTAATTCAATTTCCATGGCGGTTTTGTCCAGAAATTCAACAGATCAACTTGAGATACATTTCCTTGTTTGTTTAGTTCATAGTCCCATCATTGCCAATTTGGTTCTGCTTTCTTTTAGTTCTTATTTTGCTTGGTTTTTCGTGAGGTTTTGGTGAATGGAGGAACATTTTAAGAGGGAAAATATATCATATTTATATTGCGTTGACATGAGCTTGGAACACAGTAAAGACCTGCCTCTGATTGGCCAACAACTCAGGTAAAAGAAAAATGTCTGACTGGTTAGCACAATTAAAAGTATCAAGGGTGGTTGACGGTTTGGGCATTTGCCCAGTTGGGTAAGTGCATCTCTCACTCCACTTGCCCAGAAACAGACTTCAGTGGTCCCAGGTAAGTGTTACAGTCGAGCTCTGAGATGTCTGTATCCAACAGCCTGCTAACACAAAGCTTTGCCTCCCATTTTACTGTAGGGAAATGTAGGAAGCACATGTGAGTCTGCACTTTGAGGACAAAGTGCTCTGTTGGGATAATATGAAACCTAAGTTCTTTAAGAAATGAGGGAGCTAGGCCCTCAAGGGCATTATATCTGAGCAGAAGATTTTGAATTCAACCCTGAATGGAACTGCATTTGAGGACATTCCACAGAGAGGTAATTGCAGTAGTCAAATCTTGAAATCAAAAATGTCTGGATGAGTTTTTATGCATCAATCTAAGATAACATTTTCTTCAATTATTATTTTACAATATCATAATAATACCATAAAACCATACCATAATACCATAAAGGTGAAAGACATAGCTAAAAGGTTCCCTTGCACTAGCACTAGATGCCAGAGAAATGCCATCCAGAGTTACTGAATTACTGAATGACCAGACCATTTTTTTTGACATGCTCAGGTTCAACAACCTCAGTTCTATTTCGTCCCTACTGACCGCCAGGCGGTGCTGTAAGCACTGGATATCTCCCCCTCGCGCATGCGCATGTCGAGTACAATACCAACAATGTCACGTCACCCGTGACCCCTGCATGACCCCCGGA
Source organism: Cololabis saira (assembly GCF_033807715.1). Classification (NCBI taxonomy): domain Eukaryota; kingdom Metazoa; phylum Chordata; class Actinopteri; order Beloniformes; family Belonidae; genus Cololabis; species Cololabis saira. Next base: position 40,500,000 of record NC_084595.1, on the reverse strand, counting down.
AGGGTATATCTTCCGGCGTCAGCATGGGATCGGCTCCTTATTTCTTCTCGCATCGCGCGTCTGAAGTACAGGACGGAAATAGGAGCTTTTTGAAGCTTCTTCTTTCCTCCCTAAGAAACCCGCCGGCCCTGTGCAGCTTCGTGCCATTCAGGTAGGAGTAACGATTTTTTTCGTCCTCCAAGGAGCTGTGGCCGGCGCGGTATTGATGGTGTCGGGTTGCGGCGGCGTCTCCCCGCCCCGCCCCCCTGCCCAGCTGACAGAAGGTAAGCTGTCAAGCTGCGCCTGACACCTGATCACAATCTGCGCAGGGAGACAGCGTTTCGCTTTCTCTCCCCACTTATTAATGTGACAACATTATTTTTTCCTTGCAGATTATTTTTTTCTTTTGAGAAAAAAAAAAAGGAAAAAAAGAAGACAGAAAAGGATTATTTTTTTCTTTTGAAAAAACAATACAAACACCTTTTTTGGTCTTTCTTACAGCCGTGGTGAAGGCCACGCCCCTCTCCCACCGGCTCATTTGTGGTGACGGCAGCGTTTCGCTCCCTCTCCCACTTTATTAATGTGACATTGTTTTTTCTTTGCTGATTAGTTTCTTCTTTTGAAAAAACAATACAAACACCTTTTTTGGTCTTTCTTACAGCCGTGGTGAAGGCCACGCCCCTCTCCCACCGGCTCATTTGTGGTGACGGCAGCGTTTCGCTCCCTCTCCCACTTTATTAATGTGACATTATTTTTTTCTTGTAGATTATTTTTTTCTTTTGAAAAAAACAACACAGACACCTCTTTTGGTCTTTCTTACAGCCGTGGTGAAGGCCACGCCCCTCTCCCACCGGCTCATTTGTGGTGACGGCAGCGTTTCGCTCCCTCTCCCACTTTATTGATGTGACATTGTTTTTTCCTTGCTGATTATTTTTTTCTTTTTTTGAAAAAAAAAAAAAAAAAAGGAAAGAAACGAAAGAGGATTGTTCTCTTCTTTTTGAGTAAAGACGCCTATTTTTGCCTTTTCTCATAGCCGTGGTGACGGCAGCGTGGCCCTCCCCTCTCCCGCCTGCATATTGGCGGTGACGGCAGCGTGCTCGCTGTGGTGACGGCAGCATTTCCGCTCCCCTCTCCCACTGACACACCCGTATTGACGGTAGCGTGGCTGCTCCCCTCTCCCACCTGCATATCGGTGGTGACGGCAGCGTGCTCGCTGTGGTGACGGCAGCGTTTCCGCTCCCCTCTCCCACTGACACACCCGTATTGACGGTAGCGTGGCTGCTCCCCTCTCCCACCTGCATATCGGTGGTGACGGCAGCGTGCTCGCTGTGGTGACGGCAGCGTTTCCGCTCCCCTCTCCCACTGACACACCCGTATTGACGGGAGCGTGGCTGCTCCCCTCTCCCACCTGCATATTGGTGGTGACGGCAGCGTGCTCGCTGTGGTGACGGCAGCGTTTCCGCTCCCCTCTCCCACTGACACATCCGTGCTGACGGTAGCGTGGCCCTCCCCTCTCCCGCCTTCATATTGGTGGTGACGGCAGCGTGCTCGCTGTGGTGACGGCAGCGTTTCCGCTCCCCTCTCCCACCGACACCTACGTGGTGACTACAGCGCGTCCGCTCCCCTCTCCCACCGGCACATCCGTGGTGACGGCAGCGTGACCGCTCCCACCGACACATTAGTGTGAACGTCAGCGTGTCCGCTCCTCTCTCCTGCCAGCACATCCGTGGTGACGGCGGCGTGTCCGCTCCCTCTCCCACCGGTCGCTGTGATGGAGCGTTCATGCCCAGGATGCATGGCCGCCCTGGACCCTGCGGATGACCAGGACCTCTGCATGTCGTGCCTCGGCCCTGAGCAGCCCTGGCACACTTGCAGCCGAATGCACCGCGTGCGGAGGTGGCCTCTAGCGCCTTCCACAGGCGCAATCCTTCTCCGGTGGAATTCACATTCCGTCTTCGTCGGATTTTTTTGAGGGAGCTGCACTCATGCTGGAGAGATGTCACAGCCGGCTGATGACCGTGCTCTGACGGCGATGGAGGACGCTGCTGTGGCTGGTCTCCACCACATGCCCCCCCCCCCCCCCCATCGAGCCCTCCATTGCAGCACTGATAGTGGCTCCTGATGAGGCTCTGAAGCCAGATCCCAAGTGCCCCTCTACCCAGAGTAGGGTTACTGATGGGCATATTTGTAAGGCTTATGAAACAGCGGCACGCATCGGCCGGCTGGGGAACACCCTTTTTTCATCTGCTACTGGCTCTCTCCACCTCCCTGCAGGATGCACAGGTGGGTGATTCCACACAGGACATGTGTGACATATCCCTACAGGCTTTTTGCCTCCCGAACGAGGGAACTGGGGCGGCTGATGTCCACCCTGGTGCACACGCGCCGTCATGTCTGACTGGCGCAGTCACCCCTGACGGAGACTGCTCGTAGGGTTCTTCGTCAGGCACCGGCAGAACCGGGGGAGCTGTTTGGGGCAACTGCCCTGGAAGCTCTGAACCGCACCGCCCTGGCTGATGAGACCAGGCAGCGGCTGGTGTACCTTCACAGGGGTGCGGCCGCCTCCTGTACACCGGGAGGCCCTTCAACGGCCCCCGGGCCTCGCCCCCGGCCGCCTGCCCACGGCGGCCGGCGCGGCTTTCAGCGGTCTGTGAGTCAGCCTGCTGGTGACTTTCGCCCCCCCTGTGCGCGGACCGTCCCACCAGCGTCGGGGCGTTGATCCCGACCGTCGCCCCCCCGGGACGTCCGGAGCCCGGGGGAAACGGCGCTAAGGCCACGGAGCCGGTCGTCAGCTACTTTTCCGGCAGCAGCTCGGTTACTGGGCTGCCTGCTCATTGGGGCCCGGGTGGGTTCCACCCTAGCCCAGGGGTACGTATTGCAGTTCCGACACCGGCCTCCTATCTCCGGCCGGGTTGAGATGACCATCGTCAGAGACCCGGCAAACATTCCGGCTTGGGCTCAGGTGTTGCCCGCCCTACTGGCCAAGAGCGCCATCATGCCGGTGGACCCCCCGCCGCGGCCTGGGGGTTCTACTTGAGCTACTTTCTCATCAGCAAGAGAGGCGACGGACGTCGTCCCATCTTGGACTTGAGGGACCTCGACGAATACATGAAGGTCCTGCCCTTCCGGAGGCTTGACCACAGCAGATGCTCTGCGTAGGTCAGGAGGAAGTGGTTTGCAACTGTGGACCTACAGGGCGCTTGTTTCACGTGCCGGTCGCGGCACGTCACCGGTGGTTCCGGGGGCTAGCCTACCGGGGCCACCGTTGTCGGTTCAGGGTGCTCCTGTGCGGGCTCTCCCTGTCACCGAGGATTTTTTTTTTTTTTACCAGGTGCGTGATGGCAACCCTTGCCCCTCTTATACCTTTGGGCCTGCTGTCGCTACGCCCCCTGCAATGTGGCTGGACAGCCTCGCCTGGATGCCAAGAGGCACGGGCGCAGGCTGGTCAGGGTTCGCGGGTGTGTGTCTATACCCTTGCACCCTGGAAAGGCGGGACATTCCGGCTGAGGGGTGTGCCCTTAGGCGCTGTCCCCTCCCTGCCGGGAGGCTGTCATCAGTAGTCCTCCCGGGTCCGCACGGGCCACATCAACGTGCTGGAGCTCTGGGCTCTGCACTTCACACTAACATTTTTTGCAACTCCTGTGGGGGAGGCACGTGCCGGGTCGGTCGGACAGTGTGTCCACTGTTCCTTGATCGGCCACCAGAGGGGGCCCCGACTCTGCACAGCTGCTGCAGGTGTCCCGGGGCCTCCTAGCGTGGACAGCTTCTCGCCTGCCCGGCCTTCGGGCGATGTTCCTGCCTGGAGACGGGAACCGGGTGACGGACTTCCTCTCCCGGCGCAAGCCGCCTTTGCAGAGGGTCCTCCAGAGGGCTCACGGGCTCCTCTTGGTGGCCCCCTTCCGACCGGGGAAACATAGTTTCCACTGCTGCGGGGGCTCTGCTGCGACACAACATGACGCCCCCCAGAGGGACCGTCTTTTCCAGCCGGGGATTCAGGTTTTGCACCCCGACCCCGTCGCTTTTGGCTCTGAGTCTGGCCGCTGCGGCGCCCGACCCATTGTTGTCAAGCTGTCCTGAACCCGTCAGGGCTGGCATCTCGAATGCCCATGTGCCTCCCACCCGCCTCTGGTATGAGTGCGAGTGGGGGAGATTCTCTGCCTGGTGTGCAGACGGGGCAGAGGACCCTGTTCTTTGCCCCGTGGCCACGATCCTGGGGTCCCTTCGGTCCCTCCTGGATGGTGGCCGTGCTCAGTCCACTTTAAGGGTGTATGTGGCGGTCATTTCATCGCAACATGCCCTGGTTGAGAATGCCACCGTGGGGTGCCACGGGCTGGTTTCTCTTTCTCAGGGGGGCTCTGAGGCTGCCCCCCCCGAGGAGCCCAAAGGCCCCAGTTTTCGATTCCATTCGATTTTTATATAGCGTCTAATACAACAGATGTTGTCTCTAGACGCTTTCCAGAGAACCTGAACATAAACATGTATATAAACCCCCGTGCAGTGTGGGACCTGCCCATGGTGCTAGGTGCCCTCTCTTCTCCACCCTTTTGGGCCCTTGGCCCGGGTGGGCCTGAAGTGGCTCTCTACGGAGATAGCTTTTCTCCTCGCCATGACATCGGCGAGTCGATGAGTTACATGCCCTGTCAGTCAGCTCAGGGGCTATGTTGTGGCCGAACGTGGCGTTCCTGCCCTAGGTCCTGCAGAGAGTGGGCCGAGCCCTTTCTGCCCCGTACGGGCCCTTGCTGCTTATGCTACCGCGCCTGTGCGACGGTCGGAGCAGCTTGTTCTCTGCCATGGTGGCCCCAACAGGGGGCGTGCTGTTTCTGGACAGCGCCGTCCCACTGGGTGGTGGACACCGTCGAGCGCGCCCACAGGGCCAGTGGCCGCCCCTTACCAGTGGGGGTGAGGTGCCACTCGGCCAGAAGCGTCGCAGCTCCTTGGCTGCCCTGCAGGGGGTGCCTCTGGAGGACATCTGCACCGCGACTTCGTGGACGTCGCCAGACACGTTCTCCAGGTTTTACCGGATCAATGTCGCCACTCCCCAACCATTGGGCGTGGTTCTACTCCCGGGTCCTTCTGCCCCTGATCAGTGTGGTATGTGACCGGGATTCTATGTGACATTGTTGGTATTCGTCATCCAGTGCTTACAGCACCGCCTGGCGGTCAGTAGGGACGAAATAGAACGAAAGTTACGCCTGTAACTACGGTTCTATGAGTCCCGGATGACCGCCAGGCCTGCCGGTCACTCCGAATCCTCGTGCTCTCGCGAGAAGATTCTAGGAGCCGATCCCATGCTGACGCCGGAAGATATACCCTTCCGGGGGTCATGCAGGGGTCACGGGTGACGTGACATTGTTGGTATTGTACTCGACATGCGCATGCGCGAGGGGGAGATATCCAGTGCTTACAGCACCGCCTGGCGGTCATCCGGGACTCATAGAACCGTAGTTACAGGCGTAACTTTCGTTTTATCTGGCTTTAGTATCAGAAAATTGGCAGTTATTCAGGTCATTATGTAATTTAAGGTATGTTTGTGCAAGGTGGTGGTGGTGACTCGAAGAGAAAAGTATCTGCAAAAAGAAAAAAAAAAGAAAAAGCCTGGCCCGTCCACTTTAATTAAATTAGTAAGCTACATACTGCCTGGGATTAATTAATGTGCAAATACTGCAATGTGCTGCTTTTAAATTCCTGATAGTGGATCATTTTAAATTGGTTTCCCGTCCTTCATCATGTCCATTAAATAGTTTTCAGAAAAATAAAAGCAGCTTAGATACTGGCCACAGGGGTTTTTGATCCCATAACAAAATAAGAGGTAAAAATTCTCAAAGTACACTTTTAATTCAGGGTTTCAAAAAAAATACATTACCTTACCTTTGCAAAGTAAAAAAGAGGATAAAGTAGAAGAACTGATTCAACTTATTTTCTCAAGTAAAAGTGAAAACGTACAGGCTCTGAAAAGTACATTATAATTTGAAAATATTCAATATTTATGGCGCCATTGATAAAGGAAAAATAAACACTGACACAATGACTTTGCCAAGGATTTTTCTTAAGTCATTTTCATCAAACAGTCCACTTAAATAAAATTACAACGTGAAATAACTTGCTGGCTTGACTACCCCGTCTGCAGTGACCTCTGGTTCAAGTTCCTTCGTGCTGCTGTTTACCGGCTGTTGTCTTACAGGTAATTTAGCGTAATCATTATGTCACATTATTACACCTGTTGTGAGATCAAAGCAGTAAAAAACCTGAATTAAGAAAAAGTTATTCATTGCTGTCATGTTCCCAGAGGGCCCACCCACATCGCCGGCTCTGCACACCTCCACTCTGTCCCCTTTTCTTTTTTTTATGAGCTTTTATCAAGGAGTTCTGCACCTCCAGTCCTTGTCAAGACAGAGGAAAGGTGGAAAGGTTGTGAGGGGAAAAAATCTGGTGCTCTAAATTTAGATTTCCATCTAATTCAATGCTTAGACTTATGCTAGACTAATAGGGCGACATAAAATTACTGATTACAATAAATCATCATTAATTCAAGTCAAATACGTTTGAATGAAAGTAGCAACACTATTTTTTTATAAGAGTAGCAAGTATATATTATGTTATTTGTGCCAAAATGTAACATCAGACATGTAACCACTTCAGTCATGTTCACATACAATAGTATAATAACAAACTATTTGTACTTTGTTACTTCCAACATTTGATTTGTAATGACAACAATGTTTTGCATCATTCTATGATATATAAGCTTTTGTTTCATGTAAAATAATACATATTCAAGGAGGTGCAAGCCTTAATGCAGTCAGTCTGACGTTGCAATTGTCTGTTATTGATACATTTGCTCACTGAAATTATTCTTCATTAAGCTGTGGAGTTTGCTCAAAAGTTATTTTAAAGCAATTGAAATTTCAAAGCTGAAGAACAATTTTCCAAACGTATCATCAAAATCTTGTTTAATTGCATTAGTTTTGTAATATGTGAATTAAAAAAAAGGTTCAGTGAGTACAAAATCATAATTATATCTATGAAACTGTGCAGACAAAAAGAACATTTTCCATTGAGATAATGTGACATTACCACCATCTTCTTCTTGACTTGCCTTCTTTGCTCTCTGGCTTCTCTTTCATTGTTTTATGACAGTTCAAAAGCCAATCGTGAAAATGCCAAATCTTTAATTGCCATGGGAGGTGACCCATTGATTTCTTTCCCGGCAACTCTGGCTCCTCTGATGTCAGCGACGCTGCCGGGGATCAAGGGGAATCACAAGCACAGGGGGATCACGCTGAGGCAGGTACAGCAAGGAGAAAAGAAATCAGGCAGACCATAGAAAGAGACGTAGGAGGGCTGACAAATAATCAAGTAGACAGATAGTAAGAGGCAAAGGAAAAGAGTTGATAAAAGCAAAGACTGTGATCGGAGAATCTGTAATTTAAAAAGCGGAGCTGCTACTCATTAAGCCCTGACATTTGTCTGTTGAATAAAGTGCAATTCCTGCTGCCTTTGAACATCCAAAGGAAATAAGAGATGGAAAAGGGGTTAAAAAAAGTAATGTGTGAGAAAACAATAGGGAACAGAAATGTTGTTTACTGGAGATGGTCGAAAATTTGAATAGTGTGTGCAGCCAAAAGAACTGATGCAACCTTATAATTACCCAAATGACTTTTGAAGAGCAGAAACGTGGAGTGACATGAACTGTGAGCCAACACTGCTTACTTAACTCTTCAAGCCTGAGAGGAGTTAATAGGCTGCTTTACAAAGAGCCCTGACATTTTCCGAAGTTATATTAGCACCCCATGCTCTTCCATCTTACAAGCAGCGTGAGCGCTGCATAAAATGATGCATTTGGAAATATAGATGCACTCATTTCAATACATGAATCAGAAAGCACTGCTTATAAAATAACTAATTTTCAGTATTGTGTCAGTTAATGCATCCAGGTATATCTAGTTTATTGTCATCAATCACTCAGGCTAAGTTATATCACAGTGCATTACAATACGAACATCATTTTATTTTCCTTCACGTTCTTTTTTGAACACTTTATCTAAAATCGTCCCTCACCCTGGTGTGACTGTGTGTTGAAGATATTTTACACACATAACACACTTGGTTCTCGCTCTGATTGTCAGTGAAGGTGAAGCACACGTCTCTTGTTCTCTGAAGCAGCATCAGTGGATGCTTCATTTACCCCGTTAGACCTGAAGCAGCCTGCGTGCACACACACGACATGGGAGATGGGCACTTTTGCTGAAAGAAAACAACCAAAAACAAACTGCTGGAATAGTCCAAAACAGGCTTATGAAGGTTGTTTCTGGGTTCACGGCCAGTTTTTTAGCCTAGAATTTCTTTATTCTTTTTATACTAGACTGCAACGATAATGAATTACAGTAATATCTGCTTATTACAAAACAATGCAACTACTCCGGCACCAACAGGAACAGCTAGCTCACCCAGAACCAGAAAAAGATATGTTAAACTCGTATATCCTCTTTAGGAGATGCCACTCAAAAGGTTTCTGAGGAGCAGCTTTGACAGCATTTTATTTTTAAGCCTATATGGCGTTGGACACGTGGTCAGAAACTGACTCTGTCAGACAAACGAATGGACAAAACAGCAAATCTGGACTCAAAAGAAACATGCCCAACTGAACTCATTATCATCTCATCTTAGCTCACCTGGAACTGTCTTGCTGCTGGAACTCTGGGGAGGTTTTCACTCGCCCAAGTGGAAAAGTGAGGAGAGCAGCAGTGGGACCGGTGCCGTGACCCGGACCGTTCGGGGTTAGTCTGGTTGAAGGGGCTTCACCTGGAGCTGACAGTCGTAGTGGTGATCAGCTCATCCCGGGGCCGGGGACTCGTCCCCCCACACACGGGCCGGCCGGCTGGAGCAGTCACCCTGACAGAGACCAGATCAGCTAACGTGGAGGTCAGTGAGACCCACTCACTGTTACAGCCAGATCCTAATAGCAGTTCAAGGAACTAAAAATGTTTTAACTTCTTTATTGATGTCAGACCAGCAAGCTGGATGTAACTCTTTGAGTAAAACAGATCAGTAAAAAAAAAAGAATGTAATAAAGAATGGAGTTAAAGCTGCTTAAGAATTGATTTGGCTCTAGGTGTCTGAAATATGTTTTTAGGGCCCGAGCACTTACAGTGTGAAGGCCCTATTGTATCTGTAGGAAATGTTTTAGTTTTTTCTCGTTTTTCTTGTTTTTCTCTTTTTTTTTCAGATGAAATGAGGGCCTTTTTGCCCCCCTAAACGTGCCCCTAAAGTCACCAAATTTTGCACACAAGCCAGGCCTGGTGAAAAATTTGATATTTAATGGTTTGCATTAATGGGCGTGGCCTAATGGCTCAACAGCGCCCCCTAGAAAACTTTGTGCCTCAAGCCCCACAATACGGTTTGACGTACATGCACGAAAATCGGTACACACCTGTATCATGTCACAACTTAAAGAAAAGTCTCTTGGCGCCGTGTCCGAAACCGAACCTTGAACATAATTGGTGCAAATTAGGCCCGCCCCTTCATCTGATTGGTCGATATCAGATAGTTCCTACTTTCTGCCATAACCTTTGAATGGTTTGATATAGAGAGTAGTGGGTGGTGTCATCCGCTAAATGTCCAGGCCTGAAGAATCTACATGCAAGTCATACAAGCTTCCACTGCAGCACGCCTGAACGAGGGCCCGTTCATCGCTGCTTGCAGCTTTTCATTTTTTCTTTTCCTTTTAATGTTTGCAGTCTCCAGGTGAGGCACATTGTTTACACTTGAGACTCAGAGAGGAGGCCCAAATAAAATCATTCAGTTTTAAAAGATGCCCTGAAGCTGCATCAAGGGAAATGCAGTATTTTCCAAATCAAGCATTTCTTACTAAAAGAGGGAGATAACATAACTACAACAAAAGTGAGCATGTTTGTTAGATACCTGTAAAGAAATGCCAGCGATTAGCTACAAATCTTCTGCGTGTAAATAGAAAATGACTTTAAAACAAGGAGGTTATAAACTTTCCTTCAGCATGATCTGGTTAAATAAAGAGAAACACTTTGACCATGAAAATTCATTTCAACTATATGTCTGATGATTTTTATACAGACATGACTTTGGGTATTGATTTCCACAACGAAAGATGAAATAATTGTTTTTGTGATAGTTTTCCAGAGCTCAAGTCATATCTGTAAGAGTTAAAAATCACTGTTTTGTGTGTTTAGGGTGTATCCAAATATTAAAAGCATTAGTCTCTATAAGACTAACTTTTTTGAACATATTTCTCAGCTCCCTCCGAGCCGACAGGGACGGCCACACAGCGCCCAACCTGATTATAAAGGGAAACACCAACATTTGTGGAATTACCTTATTTGCCATCAACTCAGTTTTTGACAGCGTAGTTTCGTATAGCCACCGGAAGTGGATGGCTACACCTCACCCAAATGACAAAATAAACTTTTTAATGACTATACTGTAACATGTTCTTATTTACATGTTGTGACCTGTACATTTAGGTTAATTAGAAATAATGAACAAATGCATGTAAGGAACCACATTTAGGTGGAGCAACACTACCTGGCCTCAGCGATTTGTTGCAGGCGATCAAAGTTTAATAGATAATAGAGAATGAAAGACTTTGTGAAACATCCATTATGATAATTAGTATATGACTAATTATAATCACTTCCTCGATTAAATCCAGTAGGCGTGGGACTTGTTCTGTCATCTTCTCCAGACACGTCAAACCTTGCCATCGCTGGCAGCACCTGGTCCCAGTCACTGCTAAAACATTACATTTCTGTTGGTCCTGGACAGGCCAGCTGACAGTCTTGCCGGGGCCCCGGACAAAATAATCTAAGATGGGCCCCCCTGCGCCCGGATCTCTCCTTCTCCTCTTCCTCTCCTCTCCCTCTACTCTTCAGGTTTTTATACAAGCTAATGGACGTTAACATTAGAGCTAGCCAGTTAGGTTAAGTTACAAGGTTGGTAAACGTTGGCTGCGCTGTTTCTTACCTTGCTCTACGATTACTTTATTAATTGCAGCTTCACCGTCACCACCTTTTTAAAATATTTGTGTAGAGAATCTCTGAGGCCTCTATTTTCTTCTTCTCTTTTCTCTTCTTTTCTGAGCACCGGACTTGTGCTGACCGGACATTTTGACCATTCTAATGGTTGAATTAAATGATAACATCAAATTTTGATCAGCGGCCAAACCATTTTTGTGTTCAAGCTTTTATGTAACTCAAATACTACATATTTTTTCCACAAATAGGCATATTTTGAAACATTTTGAAAAATAATTCCATAATTCAATGAGAATTAAAAAAAAAAAAAAAAAAAAATATATATATATATATATATATATATATATATATATATATATATATATATATATATATATATATTTTTTTTTTTTTTTTTTTTCCAGTTCTGGGCCCCCCACGCTACCCTGGGCCCGGGACAACAGACCCGTTTGTCCCCCCACTATCGGCGGGCGTGGTCATGGTGAAGCTTTGCATTTACAGAAGATGTTTCACGTCATCATCTCAGTGGGGCGACTATATGCTCAGACCTGCTGGTCAGCAGGAGGCCTCTCTGCTTTTACATGGCCTGTGCACCAGTATACATGGATATGGGTACAAATCCCTTTGTACTGGTGCACAGATGGATATAATCATATACATAAATGCAAGAATGAAAACTGAAATTCATCAGAAACCCTCCACCACCCTAAAATAGGGATAAATCTTTGCAGACGAACAACAAGAGACACAGAGAAAGGACCTCTTGGAAAGGGTGTGCAGTAAATACACAACACTTGTGACAGGAACACACCCGTTGCACTGTGGCTCATCAGTGCATGCCAAATCATACCTGAGGCAGCCGAAGCTCCCCGCTAACAATAGCTGGAGGGCGTTATAAACAAAGCTGAGCTCTTTTCTCGCCTCTCTGCCTCTGTTTCCTCCAGGCGGCTGTGCTGTCCTCTCCGCTCTTCCTCAGTCAACTTCCTTCTTTTATCCTTTGTACTCCTTTCCTCCCTCCCACCTCTCTCTGTCCCTTGGCTCTCCTGTTGCATTTTGGATCCATCTGTTGGGAGGAAATGTAATAACAATAATGCTAAATAAAAAACATACTGCAGGGCTTCAATTGGATCCAGGTGTAACGCCCGACTACTTAGCCTTTTGGTTTTAATGCAACACCTCCAATATCAAATAAAGAAGCGAATGAAGTGAGTTGTGCGCCTGGCCTCGTGCAGAATGCCTGCGAGACCCAGAAAGCTTTGAACGACATATTATGTGAGCGAATGTTTAAGCTGGCAGTAACGTCTTTATTTTCTCCGTTTTTTCCTTTTTCTCTTGCTTCCTCACTGGTTTCCTTTTTTTTGTGAATTTTTTCTGCCCTACTTTCCCATGATGAGATGCATAGAAGATTTTTAAAAGAGGGCCGCGGAAAGTTGTTTACTGCATTTGAGTTATTCTGGAAGTCACTACACATCCTCAGTCAGTCGCATCGATGCGGTGGTTGTTAATCAGGTCACAACTGCTCCCTTGTACTGTAATACAGCAGGATATCCAACCACAGTGGCCTTTTTCTCACATTTAATACTTATTTCTTCACAAAAGCAGATAGAACTGTGGAGTAAATCACACTTAGAGTCGGCGTGGTCTGAAATTTATGCATGCATTACAACTAAAATGTATCAACAGGTCTCGAAGAGCAACAGATAAGAGGACCAACAGAGGAGACTACCAATCATGTGTGAAGTGAGCAGCACAGAGGTAAACAAGTATGAAATAAACGTTATATCATATGTTGTGATGTAATGTAATACCTTTTATTTTTTTACTTACCAGATAGTGACATGCAGAGTCAAAATGAAAAAAAAAAAAAACGTTCAGGGTCAGAAATGGCAAAGAAAGATAGATCAATAAAGACTTTTATTGAGCCCTTGGGGAGGTTTCAGGTTACAGCACCATAAAAAAAGAAAACACACATCATACAGAGAGGGAGTACAGACTGTCAATAAGGGTTCAAAAACAAAAGACAGCAACAAAAAGCATCTGTGCATTGGTGCAATACATTTCAGATTATTGCTTAAAACAAGGTAGTTGTGAGAATTGAATGATAAATACACAATAAATCACAGAAAATACTGAGTCTGTATCATTTGCATGGTTTTCTAGATGTCACGTGATGGCCATCAGACATAAAATGATGTTGAATGTGCAGTGTCTACTTGCTTCCTGGATTGGCAGTGGATAATTTACTTTTGGTAAAACCATCATTTTGATGGTGACAAATCTTCCCATGAGTGAAATGGGAAGAGAGTTCCATCTGGAAAGATCATCTTCTATTTTCTTTAAAAGCTGAACATAATTTAATTTTATTAACTCTGACAGCCTAGGGGAGATATTTATGCCTAAATATCTAATTTTCCCTGATTTTAATTTGGTATTGGCTATATTCCTAAAATTGCAGTTAACACACAAAACAGTGGATTTAGACCAATTAATAGAATAGTCAGACAGAGATGAAAATCCCTCTATGAGTGTGTCTGTGATAGTGAAGTACGTGAGTTCTGGAGGAAGAGGAGTACGTCATCCGCATAAAGACTTATTTTGTGCTCTAATACTTTGCCTTGTATACCTTTAATATTTTGATTTTGTCTAATAGCTGCAGCTAAAGGTTCAATAAATATTGCAAATAATGAGGGAGAGAAATGGCAACCTTGTCTAGTGCCTCTTTGCAAGTTAAAGCTTGAAGAGATTTGATCATTTGTCCTTACATGTGCCTTAGGCGAGCTATATAATATTTTTATCCAGTCAAAAAAAGATTCGCCAAATCCAAATTTATGTAAAGTTGCCAATAGAAACGTTCCATTTACCCGATCGAATGCTTTTTCAGCATCTAAAGATATAATTAAACTTAAACTTAAACTTTATTTATTTATATAGCACCAAATCATACAATATGAATGCAACACATGGTGCTTTACACGCAGAATAAAATAACAATCAGAAAACACAGTAATAGTAGTTTCCAGTTTATTGATATTCGAATAATCTATAATATTAAGTAATCTTCGAGTATTAGTAGAAGAATGTCTACCTTTAATGAAACCTGTTTGATCCGGATGTATAATAGAAGGGGTGACTCTTTTCAGACGTTTGGTAAGAGCCTTGATGCCTTCATTCTAATACAAGACTTTTCGTTTTTTGTGGCTCCAGACATATTTGTTTTTTGTGTTTTTGGTCCAATATGGCTCTTTCAACATTTTGGGTTGCCGACCCCTGGTCTAGACTTACCAAAGTCTAATACAGTTCTTTGGTTTTTGAGGTGAGCTGCAAGTGGTTAGTGTGAGATTAGGCGGCAAAAGCTATTTTTATACCATCCCACACCTCCTGCATGTTGTTGTCCTGTAGCTCCTCTCCTCCTTGATTCACACTTTCGCATCCCGCTGTGCTGCCTCTGTTACCCTTTGTGTCCTTTCTTCTGAGTGTTTCTTCTCGTTGAGCACTGCATTCACTTCCCGCGATATCCAGGGTTTTTTTTTGCCAGGGAAACAGTCCACAGTTTTAGTGGGGACCCCATCCATGCAGGAGTTCAAACATTCCATCAGCGGTGTGTCAGTATGCTGACGTCCTCACCATGAGGACACTGCAGTACACACCAGTCCATTGTTTCACAGCAGACTCTCAGCACATCCTCTGCTTCACAGGACCAAGTCCTAATAAGCGCTTCCTGGCTGGCTATCTTTGCAGCAGAGGGAGATACTGCATCTCTGCCAGTATGACGCTGGATGCCGGGATTTTCTTCAGAGCCAGCAGTTCCTCTCCCGAGCAAACGAGAGCTGGCTCTTGGTTGTGTCTATATAAAAAAAAAAAAAAAAAAATATCCAGAAGAGATAATGAAAGAAACTATACCTGTGCTAGATGAATAGGAATAGTGAAAAAAGTATAGAAAAAGTAAGGAAATGCAGTACAGGAAAGTAATGTAGTGTTACTCATTAATATACTTCTGATGTTTGTTACTAAAATCGGTAGAAAATTCACGTAACATAATTTAAATTGAGGAAACACCTCAAACATGAATGCATCGGCTCTGTGTTACTCTATCTGAGGTAACAAAGCAAAACTGTTTGGTGAGAAGTGTATTAATTTTCTTCAGGGGTACCGTAGAAGTAAAGAAACTTGCCTTGTGCGTGTTTGAGCTTAATGTTTGAGAAGTTTGAGCTTAAGCTGGGCAGAAATTCAAATAACTAATCCCAGTTCAAGCCTTCACATCTGCATACCTTACTTTCTGGCAAAGGTGGTATTTATTACCAACCTAGTCTCCTCTTCTCTTTTAACTTTTACAAGGTATTTTGTGTCCACGTATTTTATTTCAGGGCCTTGGCCAGGTATTTAATTTTTTAACTTAACCAAGGGACAAAAAAAGTTGAAATGTTGAGAAAAAAGTTGAAATGTCGAGAATAATGCTGAAGTACAATTTCGAGAAAAAAGTTTGAATGTTGAGAAAAAAGTCAAAATTTCATGAATAAAGTTGAAATGTTGAGAAAAAAGGCAAAATTTCATGAATAAAGTTGAAATGTTGAGAAAAAAGGCAAAATTTCGACTTCATTCTTGAAATTGTATTTCAACATTAATCTCGACATTTCGGCTTTTTTCTCGAAGTGCACAATAAAAAAAAATCTTCCCCTTTCAAATATTTTTTCTCCTGCATGGCCGTAATACTCTTCCGTTGTATATATACAAGAAAATCTGTAAAAAGATATTGTGGGTACTTAAAAAAAAGAACAGATTTATTTATTTATTTGTACTTTTTTTTTGACTACCAAATTTATGGGATTATTCTCTTTTTAATCTTTTTAAAAACTCAAAACAGTATCAATGACAACATAATGGAGTTTAATAGAAAAATAGATTCATAAAACTAAAGTATTATAGTTCACAGTTTAATTGCTTGGAGAGTCTTTGTCCACCGCTTTGAGACAGAAATACTTTTAATTTTTTTTTTTTTTAACCAATCTCCGAGTGGCACGAGTTTTCAAGATGTCTTTTATGACAGTGGTCAAAAAATTACATTCTGCCAGTCTGACAACTGATTTCCCCTCCTTCTCAGTGGTAATTCAGGAACAGACATTTTGTATTATGTGACTCACAAAATAGCCCTGTTTCAATTAAACACAACGTTTGTGCATGTGTGCATGTGTGTGCGTGGGACAGTGCACTTTGTTCAGCAGGTACAGCTGGTGATTTCAGCGGGGAAATCAAACCGGTGCTGAGCATGATCCGATGTGGGAGCAGTGACTCTCAGACACACACCGCCCTGATTGTAACAGCCTTCTCAAACACATTGGACGGTTACCAGCTGCCGCAATGACGGGCTATTATTGTACGCCAACACCCCTCCATGACCGTAAGGCCCACTGAAAACAACGACAAAAGACTTGGGTGTCTGCATGTGTGCCACTTTTGGGATATGAAAGTGGAGAATATAATAATTTTCTGAAAAAGCAGTGTTTTAGGTGTTGTCTTCCCTTTATTTTTCTCTTTCCTCAGTTCAGAGTACGCATGTGTGTTCAGAACTGAGTACTGACCTGACCATGTGAGTTGCATTTATCCTGTAAACCTTTCTGCTTCTTTATTTGTTTTACACACACATATGCAAAGACCACACACTCTTAATATCCAGTCCCAAACCGCTGGCCTGCAGTGAAAAAGTATGATATGAATTGTTTAAACTTTAAAAAAAAGCACATAGAGATAATGGCTCTGAAAGAAAGTGACAAAAACTAATTTCCCGGGAAGTTTTGGAAACAGTCAGAAACTGAGCCAGTTAGTTAATGCACACTTTTCTAACTATGGGCTATTTTCAGAAATCCTGAGCACTAATCTGTAACATTCAATGAAACAATCTCTTGAAAAATACTGCATTGCTTAAATTAATGAATTTCTTTTCAGTGTATTAATGCTAATAACTGTAAAAGCTGTGAAAGATGTATGATGCTCCTCCAACAACTAATCAATGAAATAGCAGAATACGTAAGGCTTGTTTGTGTCATTTGGTTCCCTATGCATGCTGGCTCTTTGTCAGAGTCTGCAGAAATGCTCGTTTTAGCGTGAGCGTCAATGCCTCGCTCTCGGAGCCAGGCCCCCTGTGGTCAGTCAAGGAACTCAAATACTAATCACTTCCTGCTTCGCATCAGATTTGCCAGGCAGATGTATCCCCTTTAGCAGATCAGATGGATTTTTGTGGCGGGAGACTCTTAAAGAGACGGTAGCTGCAGCTGAACATTTCAGACGGAGTGTGAAATGAGGAGCTGCAGCTGTGTCTGGAAATGTCCTCACTCGGAAGGTATTAAAGTGAAACGGGGGCTCACAAAGATGGACGTGCAGGAAAAATGGACTTCACCTGCCACATCTGCAGCACACACACACACACACACACACACACACACACACACACACACACACACACACACACATGGTTGAACAGAATGATGCATGTGCACGCTATTGGGGATGAAAATCAATAATGCCTAGTGTAATTGAGCAATTATGTGTATGTATGTGCGTGTATGTTTTTGAGTGAGAGAGTGTGTGTGTGTGTGTGTGTGTGTGTGTGTGTGCATGTGCATGTGTTTGGACACTGATATAGAGGTAATTGAATGTTAGCGTGTGTGTGCCTTTATAGTGAAGAGATGGAGGTAATCTGTATAAGTGCTGCTACACTCATAAACCTTTAAAAGCCCTGTCTATCCAAGATTTACCTAAGTAAGTGTGTGTGTGTGTGTGTGTGTGTGTGTGTGTGTGTGTATGTGTGTGTGTGTGTGTGTGTGTGTGTGTGTTTGTGAATGAATGAGTCTTTCAACTCCAACAAGATGCTATTTTCAACAGTTTTTGAAGCAACTAAATCAGATAAAATGGAAAGACATAAATAGGTTAAGGAGTGAAGTGAGATTGATTTGTGGGTTTATACTATTTTGATGCTTTTGACATTTCAAATAATGATATTGCATCGTTCTAATTAGCATTGGCTGCTTTGTATTGAACATTAGTGTTTATTTAGCGAATGGAGGAATAGCAGCCTGCTGAGGAATCACAGACATCTAGCGGCAACACAAACTCTTCTAATTCTTCTTTGTGCTCATGACTGTCTTCCCTCATCTTTGCCAATCCACTGTTTTCTCTTCTGCACGATACAAGCCGAGCCATGACTCCGGATTACAATAAGACCCGAAAACCAAATCAAACGCAGCAGATGTGCACACAGAGCGAGGGCGAGATAAAACTCATTGCTTTACTGTAAACACAATGAAATAAAACCCCCAACAAAACAAAACGGGGCCCTCCGTGCTCTGGAACCTCCTGATATACAAATAAAGCATTTGGTTTTCCTTCCTTTGCCGTCAAAACTCATTCCATACTAGTGGCAGCACCACGTGAGCCCTGCAGGAGCAGCACACAGTTAACAGAAAACCTCCCTGCAGTTATTTGTCCATAAACATGTTTTCATTTCTATATTTCTCAGTGTGCATGTCTACAAAATACACTTTTATGATTTTCTTTAAAAAAAAGAAATCCCAAATGAAAATGATTACATCCAAAGAGAATCAAATGACAGCAGATATCACAAAAGCATCTTCCGCAGGTTGATTTGTCTTCCTGGTGCAAACAGATCAATAGCAGAAACAGATCAATACTTGATATAGACCGGCCTTAAAGTTTAGTATAGTGGTAATTACTCAGCGTTGATGTCCTCCTGCATATTAGGAAGTCCTGCTGTCGTTTATGTTGTGGAAACCTCTGGGACGTCTCAAAACATAAATCAAGTCCACTAAAACTTTTGGGGTCCTCTGATATTGGAAGCTATGTTATTTAAACTCCATTGTCATAAAAATGGAGTAATCAATCAAAGCAGAAGTCTGTTGTTTCTTTTGTTTCGCCCGTTTTCTGTGTGCAGCTTTTGGCTGCATTGCTGCGTGCATGTTCAAGTCTGCGTGCAGTGCAGTGTTCTGGGGCGTTTGAGTGTGTTTTTGTGTGCGTTTGTATGATACAGGTCACAGAGTGTCAACAATGGAGAAGGATGAGTTCCACATGAACGGTTCAGCACCTCGCCACCCCCCCCCTCGTCACTCTTTTCTCACTTAATCCATCCATTCACCCCCCATCCCTCTCCTATTTTCATTTTCAACCCATTTTTCTTTCTCCCACATTGTTTCAGTTTGGGTCTCAAAGTTTGCTGCTCTTTAATGTTCTCTGCCCACGTAACCCTTCTCCATTTGTATTATCTTTCCGTCCCTTTATCAGCTTCTTCCAGAGTTTCCTTTACATATAATTTGCATTGATTCTTTCATTTTACTTTTTACTTCATTTTACATTTTACTTCTTTTACTCATTCTATCTCTAAGGCTAGATGTCTGTTTGTTAGGTGAGCGTCTGGTTTTTAGATTTTCGTATATATGTACTTTGTACAATATGGACTAACATGCATTATTAAGCCTGCTTTAATGTTAAAATCTGAAAATAATGACAGGCAGACAGCCCTCTCACCTACTGGTGTCGGTGAATATCACCCGCAGTGATGCTTCAGACCTCATCTGCAAAATAACACTTTAAATTAAGCAATGACGAGACAAAGGCAGTCTGCCAAATATAGCTGCAGTCTGGCCTGCCATGGTGGCACAACGGGGAGGGAAAAATCACCTGAGTTCTGTCAACAATATTACCAGCATCCTCTAAACTGAAACTACAACTACTACGACAGGCACTAATCCTGGACCTGACATACTGTTATAAAATCTGGAAATGGGAAATGAAACGAGGGAAAAGCCGCTACTACCGTGCTCTGTGCAGCACTGCACAGTGCAAGTTGTAGTTTGGCATTTGGTATAAGTGCATTTATTCTTATTTAAAATGATTGCTCAGCTGCTATCGTGTAATTGAGCTGAACTGAACGGAGATGAATGGAATAATATTTTCCTAATCCTGTAAGGGGAATCATATTGTCACAGCCGAATAATGAGAGTAAATAAGAAGAGAAAAAAATAATCTAATCAAAGTTTGTTAGCTGAAAGTGTAGGGGAGAGACTCACGAGAGAGATTCCTGACTGCAGCGAGGCTGAGCCGCTGGCGCCACGCGTGGCCTTGGTGGGTTACTCAGATCCAGAGCCGTCTGGGAGATTTGCGAGGCCCTGTGCGAAATGGCCGGGAAGGGCGAAATTTTTGGGTTTTTCGGGTCGGATCGGGTGTCTATATGCGCAATTTTCACTCTCCAATTAGCAAAATGCTGGATACCTTCCCCTGCCTCATCATCATCTGGGCTTGCCTCGACGTGGGGCCCCGCGGCTGCTTGAGACCCGGTCGGATGGGTGATTTTTGTAACAAATTTATCAAACGAGCCTTTCAGAGAGGCATTAAACTCTTCCATTTTCTTTGTTTTTTTTTACTTTTTTCATACCCTGATGGAAATTTCCTGAATCTGTCTCGTTCTCTCGACATTGTGTGACAGTTTGTTCCAACTCCACCATCTGGATCAGAGCAGCTTGTGTCAATGTGCATCATCATCATTGCACATATATTTATTGTACCCATTTAGGTCTGTAATGGAACGTGACTGTTGATATTTATAAGGGAAAACATTTTAAAAAATGAGAAAAAAAAAACAAAAAAAAACGCAAGGCCCCTTGGGGCGCGAGGCCCCGTGCAGTCACACGGTTCCCACAGCCCTTGCGGCGGCCCTGCTCAGATCTCTCTCCACAGACAACGTGGACAGAAACTCGTAGCCGGCAGAAGTTCAGTAGATCTGAGGTGCATAAACGCTCCTTCACAGTAGTACGTCCAGGGTCACACGGGCTCTTGTTAACAAGCGGTGCTCTTCCAGTCTGTCTGCACATATGAAGGCAGGAGTGCACAACACATTCCTGCAGCCATGTCTTGATGAAGCACATAGAACTTGACTCCCACAGTCTTGTTTATCCTCATCAGTGCCCCGGGCGCTTCCATTTACTAAGTGTTATTGTAATGAATTAGACTTTATAATAATAAATTATAAACCATCATAATGAATGTATAATATTGAGCCGCTAAACCCCTGATCAAAATGGAATATTTATTGTAATCATCTTCTGAAGCTCCGGAGCCCATAAAATGTTATTTTGGCGCGCTTTAATTTGCTCGCTCTTTCATGCTCTCTTTGCTTCAGATACTTAAATTCTCTTGACGCCAACTTTTTTTTGCACCGCCCTTTGCATAATATTTTTTTTTCTTCATTTAATCGAATTTTATTAATATTAATTGCATGAAAATATCATCGTATGAATAATACCTGGATCAGAGTGAAGCCAGACAAGGCTCATGTCTTTAGAGGAATAATATTTACCTATTAGTCTGTAGGTATAAACATAATCCCTTAGATCCATCTGCTGTTGGAACCTCTCATTTAGGAAATGACAATTATATAGCCCATAAAACCTCCAACTGTAAACAAGCAGAACTGAGAAAACTGCATTTGATTGGAACAAATCCAGTTTTCATGTCTAGCAATGTGTTGACTGGTTGTTGTTTACAGCAAACAAGTGTTATATCTAAAATTATGTTAGAAAAGTGTTGCCATGCAAACATGCATCCAGGTCCATGGTTCTGATTTTACTCCGTGCATATGACCAGCAGACATGAGTTAATATCAGAGGATTAGGGCAACCAACGCTCCACCAAGTGCTCACACAGACACAGTTAAAGGTTTTAGCAGTAAAAGCCTCACTCTTAGCCCTTAAAATGTAGGAAACTTCCCTTCAATTTTACTTCTATAGCCTTTTTTAAAGCAGACAATGAACCTAAAGTACTTTAAAAATCAAAGTCAAAACTGAAAAAGGACACAGGTGAGGAAATAAATCAAAATCTAATATATTAAAGGAATGACAAGTCTGATAAAAGCAGTTCCAATTCACTGTGGTCACTTTGCTGCTGCGGCTGAAACTCACAAACTCAAGATCCAAGAATCTGTCACTTAAAAAACCCTGACCCCCCCCCGTCCTCCCCCCCAAAAACATTTGGAGAAAAAATTGTTCATTCTGCACACTAAACTCTAGCATTTTTCCATTTCTGCCCAGTTCCACAATTTTACCACCACGTTCAGCTCTCCCCCACAGTGTTTGTACATTTGTTCGTTTTGCTCTGCTGCTCCCTCTCTATCCGCTAATCTCTGGTTTAAATAAGAGGCATGAGCATGCATGGCACAGACACGCTTTCTCACACACACACACACACACACACACACACACACACACACACACACACACACACACACACACACACACACACACACACACACACACACACACACACACACACACACACACACACACACACACACGTAACCAACCGTGATGTACAAACACACAGTCAGCAGAGCAGATGAGAGTAAAAGCCAAATAAACTAAGCATATAAAGGCAAGTAAGAGCACGAATGAAGCACAGACACACACACACACACACACACACACACACACACACACACACACACACACACACACACACACACACACACACACACACACACACACACACACACACACACACACACACACACACACACAGCGACACGATGTCATAAAATAAAACAGTTTCCTCTGCCTCGCAGGTTAAGTTACGATTCCACGGTTCGTCCACTTGAGGGAAGTAGAGGGCTTCGGCTCTGCGATATTCTGATCTATAATTTACACAAACGCGCGCGCGCCTGCACACGTGTAAACTGGAGTGATACTGGGTGGTGACTATGTTATACATTCAAGTCCTTGGATGGTGGGACTCGCTCATTGTGTGACCAATCACAAGCCTTTTATACGCTCAGGCGAGCGTAAATGTATATGGAAAGGCCCGGCATTGTTTGAGTGTGAAATTCCAGTCTCTGAGTCAAGACACGATGCGGAGTGAAGGGGGTGTGGGTAATTTTTTATTGATTTTTCATTTAGTTTACTGGTCTCTCTTTCAGCTGCACGGGTGGCGGCGGAGGCTTTGCGAAGGCACTCCATAACCAAAACAGGTCAACTCTTTTATTTTCGTATATAGGCAGATTATTTCACTGCAGTGAGTTTTGCTTCTCAACGTCGCACGGCAAAGTGTGACACGGGGGAACGGAAAGGCTCTCAACCTTGTGACTCAAAGTACGCTTTATTAACACTGCGGCACAAACACGCACGTGCACGCTCGCAGGCTTTTGAATCTTGATGCAGACGGAGAGAGCTCCTTTCCTTCCCTGCTGTGCTGGATCCTTCACCAAACACAAACCAGAGTTTAATGTGCTTAAATCTCTTGTCTGTGCCTTTTGGCAGAGGTTTTGGAAACCCATGGGTCTCCAAAACTGTTTTGCAATAGTTGAACTTGAAATCATGGTTTAGAAAATAAGAAAAAAAGTCCAGCTTTTGAGAGAGGAAGCAGGTCAGTCAGTTATGAAATGGTTTTAAAGACACAGAAATGTGTAAGCAGCATGCACAAAAGTAGAAATGTACCACCATTTTCATTCCTCCTCCAAGTCCCATTTCTGATTCTTTGAACTGCTTCAGTCCCAGGACAGAATGTTATTTGCATTTCCTCAATTTCCACACATTAGTGCATTTGATTTCATTATTCATCGTGACTGTAATATTTTAGCATTCAATCAGGAAACGAATCACAACCTTTCCCGTTTTAATAACCGCCTTGCTTGGACAATAAAGCAAGTATTGTGATGCCGCATGCAGGATCTGAGTAAATTCCAGCTAGCCTTCAGGGAGCTGCTGCTTGGCAGAAATTAGAAATTGTAATGAAGAAAAAGTGATTGACATCCTCAATATGTGATTATGCCAAAATGTGTTTATTGGAAGCTCATCCATGGGTAAGTTGAAGAACTTGGAAGACAGTAGAAGCACATAGAAAACAAGCTTTAAAAGATAAACTTCTTTATTTTTAACTGCGAGGCATTTATATACCAGCTATGTGCAGGTGAGAAGATTTTTTTATATATATTTTAGATATAAGGAGGTTTTTTGCATAGTAACTGCAGTTGTCTGGTTTTATGTACAGTAAAAATGAAAAATCAAACACTTAACTTAAAGGTAAACATTTGCATTTCTGACATTCTTTTGCAAAACACTCACACTGTAAATTGATGGGAGATTAAAATAACCCAAACAATGGCATTCCCATGAAGGTACCTCATAACTATCCTTTCTGCTCCCATTTCCAAAAGTAACAACTTTTATTGGGAAATGTTCCTTTTATTTTTGGCTTTTTTTTTAAATTTGTTTTGCTTTTATTTCCACTGGCTCTGTACATCGTTTAACTGCTATTACATACCACATTTTTGCCAATTAATGCCAAGAGGTTGCTTTTATTATTACTCTATTACTTGTTCTAGGTAATAGGTAGGTGGCTGGTAGGTTGAGAGAACTGACCCTCCTCTGTCAGGTGCTCATTTCCAACCCTGGACACAACCTTTAAACTTGGAAGATCTTTAGCGACTCACAAACTGAAACATTTTTTCAGCTATTGATTGAGCAATTTATTACTATAAATTGTCTATATGTCAAAGCAGGTATAATTAAGCCAATGATTAAGTAAAACGTACCCACAAGAGGAAAACTATTGAAGCAACAGTAAAATATGCAACAGGCCCTTAAATGAAGCTTTTATTTTCTTATATTTATCTCAATATTCCAGTTTTTGCTTATATTTGTGGTAATGGATGTGTAATATTGTGTCAGTCAATAAACTATAAAATGTACTAAACAGACACAGTTGATGTTTTTACAAAGCAGAGGTTCACACACATGTATGAGTGGATGTCGCAACACAAGAAGAGCAGGGGATAAAAAAAAGGACTGTTTTAGGGCATTCACTTTTTGTGAAGGAAAATTCCATCCATCCATCCATCCATCCATCCATCCATCCATCCATCCATCCATCCATCCATCCATCCATCCATCCATCCATCCATCCATCCATCCATCCATCCATCCATCCCTCCCTCCCTCCCTCCCTCCCTCCCTCCCTCCCTCCCTCCCTCCATCCATCCATACCCGTGGTGCTGAAAAGGTGGGTAAAGGATTCTAGGGGCCCGTGACTGATCGGAGCCCAGAGAGGCCCCTAACGATGATGAAATGATAATACAGAAAAAATAATGACACTAAGTTATTAGCTAAAATATAATCACAAATGTTTATTGTCAATGTCCTGGTAACAATAACTTTATTCGTTTTGGAAACATCAACGCCTGCCCAAAATCCCTAGTGGC